>NC_089845.1:40878332-40985832 GCF_035609145.1 Eleutherodactylus coqui
AATCGCGGTGCTCGATCGAGTAATTACTCGAAACGAGTAGGTTCGCTCATCTCTAATTTTAAACCGTTAAAGCCAAGGCTTTT
Source organism: Eleutherodactylus coqui (assembly GCF_035609145.1). NCBI lineage: Eukaryota > Metazoa > Chordata > Amphibia > Anura > Eleutherodactylidae > Eleutherodactylus > Eleutherodactylus coqui. The sequence continues at coordinate 40,878,416 of NC_089845.1, forward strand.
GGAGATAGCCTAGAGCTATTTAGATTGCTTGGTGATAATAGCATTTTTAGTCTACTCAGTCGCTTCTCTTGTTTTTGCTATTGTGAACAAGGGAATAAATCAGACTTTTTAAAGCATCAATGCCACCATTTATAGGCTAATTAAAGTCATGTGAGCACTGACAAAATAGGAACAGGGGAATCTAAATTCTATTAAATAACAGGTTTGTTTGATTTTGTCCTTCGTGTCACGGCACTTGCTTTCAATTTTGTACATTTTTTCCTTTATTTTGTTATTTTTGTGCCGTGTGCTTTTCTGTAGCAAACATATTAGTTTATGTACCCAAGCAGTTCATTAAACGCTTTATTTCAAGACACTAACGTAACTATAGGGAATGCGGTTGCACCCAGGCCCAGGAGCCTTAGGGGGCCCATAAAGCCTCTCTTCTCCATATAGGGAGCCCAGTACTATGAATAAAGCATTATAGTTGGGGGCCCTGTTACAGGTTTTGCATTGCAGCCCAGAAGCTTTGAGTAACGCCTCTGTGTTAAGGTGTTAAGAGAAGTAGGAGGGCCCCAAGATAAACTTTTGCACCTGGGCCCCTGAGCCTTTAGCTACTTCCCTGTTTCAAGAGATATTATATTCAAGATGGGCAATAATGTTGACCACAACTGTACCATTATAACGCCACCATATGGTAGTAATATTGGCCCTTGTATAAGCACAACAATTAGGAGGTGCATCTGCAGTTGTAAACAAGCGTTACTTGGGTTGGTGGCCCATTCAGGATATTCGCCCCCCACCCAGTGCTGAACCCCTAGTAGAATAATAAATAATATAGTAGCAGTTATGTGGCCAACAATAAAGAATTGCATTTGTTATGTTGTCTGAAATGTGGAATTCAATTAGATGAGCTATTAAGTTGCTTTATGGTGTTGTAATGAACATAACAAAAATTATATTAGCCTCCATAATCCATAGGACTATATCCCTTGAGTACTGTAAATGGCTGTTAACTATAGTATTTGTGAATCTGAAGCTATAAAACTTAGCTATAACACATAGTGTTACGTACATAACATTTCTAGGCTATTATGGAGTCAATTAATGATGTGCACCAAGTAATTTCACTTAAGACTCCATAAGCTGAAATGGATCATTTATGGAGTATGAAGTAATTAAAGCATATAAAATAAGTCTATACATATGTCAAGTAGCTCTCTAAATTACAGGCAACTTGCCAATTTCAGAATTTAGTCACTGGGAGAGGTTGGCGACAATGCTTACATCTTTATATGAGATACAATTCTCAGGAACTGGTTAGTTTATGTGTCATCCCAATTGTTTGTTTTATAGCCTATTCATAATTGAAGCTATCATGGACAGAAAAAGCTGTTGTCATTGCAGTTTTAGCTACCCATGATCAGTTCATTAACTTCACAGTATCCTAATTAAATTAAATACAAATCTAATTTACAGCTGTGTTCACATCCATTCTTGTTGTCCTTAAAGGGGTTGTGCATGCCGGCACAACCCCTTTGACAACACAGTAGTCACCTGATTGCCACTTCTCCTGCTTTCTTTAAGCAGTTGGGTCTTCCTTGGCCTTTGTCCACATAATCCACATTGTGTAGCATATGGGATGGGGTTGAAACTACCACTCCAGATGTCTCCCGAAGTTCTTTGGATGTTATACATGGTCTCTTTGCCACATTTTTAACCAATTTTTGTAGGGTTCTCTCATGAGTTTTCCTCTTTCCACCATGTTCTGGAAGGTTCTTGACTGTTTCATAAATAGAAAGGTTTTTGATAACACTTTGAACTATTTAAGCCAGGATGTCAGGGTTTTTGGAGATAGTCTAGAACTATTTAGAGAGCTTGGTGACAGTTTTAACTACCCATGACAATTTAATTAACTTCATAGTATCCTAATTGAATTACCGTATATACTTGAGTATTAGCCGACCCGAGTATAAGCCGAGTCAATACATTTTACCACAAAAAACTGGAAAACTTGTTGACTCGAGTATAAGCCTAGCTAGACTACAGTATATAGCTAGACTCGAGTATATACTAGGTAAAAAAAATGCAATACTCACCTCCCAGCCGGCGTCTGTGTCCTCAGCGCGATGGTTTCCCAGGCGGTGGGGCAACCTGCTTCAGACTTCTCCTCGCTGTCATCTCCCTGTTCAGTTTCCAATTTCCCCACCGTCAGCACTGTGTAAGTAAGCACTGTGATTGGATCAAGTGCCAGCCAATCACAGCCGGAGTGGGAATTCAAAGCTGTACAGAGAGATCACAGAGGGAAGCAGCTTGCCGCACCGCCGAGGAGACCATCACGCCTGGAACACAAATGCAGGCTTGGAGGTGAGTATTGTGGGGTTTTTTTTTTGTTTTTTTCTTTACCTCACTCGAGTGTAAGCCGAGGGGGGCTTTTTCAGCATAAAAATGTGCTGAAAAACTAGGCTTTTACTTGAGTATATATGGTAAATAGAAATCTAATTTTCATCTGTGTTCACACAGTGCAGATTTGTTGCAGTTTTCACATGCATTCCTGTTATTCTTAGAGGGGTTGTGCCAATATGCACTACTCCTTTAAGAATGCAGTTCTCACCTGATTGCCATGTCTCCTGCTCTTGGCATCTCCTTTGAACAGCTGATTTTGTTGGGGACACCTCATGTAAGCCACTACAGAGAAAATGTAGTATCACAGGACAGCCACGCATATGATTGGCAAAAAGTCTACCAGGACAGGAGTTGTTCTTGCTGAGCCATAGAAGGATGGCAATGATTAGGGGACCCTGCTTTATGACATTTAATGCCCTAGAATTGCATATGCAGAGGGGTTGGCTTCTTGGCACAACCTTTTTAGGTACTCAAGCACACTATAATTTCCTATGTACATAGCATGTACAGCAGCACCCACAACATAAATGTGTCCATAGTACAGATCCATGAGGACACTGAGTCATTGTATAGTGCCTCTTCCAAGTACATCTATTATATCTTTTTGAATGTAATCCTCGAGGGAAAAAACTTCTGTATACCTCTATATAAGATCAAAGGTACATGGAGGTACAATATGTGACCAATGAAATGTTTGATGTGAAGTATGATGAGTTAATACCACATGGTTCCTTAATTAACCATGTGCATGACGTCTAACAGGAAGTGGACACAAAAAAAGATAAACATTTATTCATATTTTATACTTTTTAGCCAAAACTAGTAGTACAGTATAGGATTCAATGAGGTCTCCATTAGGATATGCTCCCTTACATTGCACAATGATCTCAGCACAGATCATAAAGCATGTCTAGAACACTGTCCCTGAGTGATCTCTAGACTACAAGTTCCTGTGGTTCATGTGGCTGCTGTGAAGAAAATTTCTGAATACTATTAAATGGAACCTGTCAGGAACTGTTAGGCTGGCTACCGGTATCTGCCGCCATCTTGCTTTTTTGGGCAGACTCGGGCATCGCTCTGCTCTTCCTGTATGAATGAGCTCATAGATGGGTACTTTCCATCAGCACTGTAGGAATTAATCCTCTCCAGTGCTCTGAGCCCAGTGGCAGGGTAATAGGCTATTGCCCTTCTATTTAGCTGAGCTAGGCCTCCTCCTTGCCCGTGTATTGGTGTGAATTTGTCTCAGTCACCTAGCAAAATTCTCCAACTTCTTACTTCTGTATCTGCCTCGATACTTGGACTTTCCATGGATTATGTCTGAACTCTGTCTGCCCCGTCTTTGGACCAAACTCTGATTGCAGTTCAGACTGTTTCATGGTGCGTTGCACCGCTGTCTCTGACTCCCATGGGTCAGCTGCCAACTACACTGGGACTATTTCAGGAGTAGCAGCCTGCCTTATTTCCCACAGCGAAGACCAGATCCGTGTACACGGGTTAAAGGGTGAATACCGGGGAACTGCCAGGATAACGCCCTTAGGATTAGCCCAGAGCCAAACCAGTTAGTTGGCACAATGGGTCCACACTCGTTGTCCCTAACAGGAACTTTATCCTGCCTTCATTGAGTGCAGCATAAAGTAGTGACAAACACACACTTTCCATTAGTCTGTCACTTATGGGGCAAGGTGTAGTAGTTTCTGAGCACTTACATACATTAGCCGCTGTGCCCGGTAAGAGCTGAGTCCTGATTATTTCATGAGGTGCTGTTTGACCTGCTCACCCATCATGACTGACACTTTCCTAGCTATCAAACTGAATAATGACAAAAATATCAGTCAAGGCGGGTGGGCGGGGCAAGTCGCACCTCACGAATAAGCAGGACTCATCTCTTGCTGGATGTAGCAGCTTCTATATGTAAGTACTCTGAACCTACTTCTATACCTTGCACTATAAGTGTCAGACCACTGGATGAACCACGACCCGTTCTATTTTTGTGCGCCACCAAAGGAACCATAGGAGTTCCCGTGAAATTGCGCAATGAACTGCACAATTTTAAAGGGGAAATCAATATCAATGGGGACCAATTAGGCTGCACAGCCTTTTCAATCACTTGTTTCACACGCCTCAGAGGATCGGCAAGTGTTTCCCATTGATTTCAACATGAAATATCACATCGGCATGCGATGTGTTTGACTGTCTCATTGAAAACAATACGCGATGTGTTCCGAGGGCCTTGAAAAAATAGGACATGCAGCAATTTTTCCCCCCCGCATCAGCGCCGTGAGGGAAAACATGACTCATGTGTATGACTCTATTAAAAAGAATGGAGTTCATATCTGCGCAATTTTTTTGTATCTCGCAACACACAAAACTCAAGTAATTTTCGCAGTCGTATAATGTAGCCTAAAGCCATATTTCTTTATGCCATCGATAGGAACGTATTTTATGCACTATATGAGGCTTTATTATTTTTTGCCGTGTTCGATTGACTTACGTTTAACTTTAAAATGAGTCACTAGAAAAACAAACTTAAGATTAAATTACGATATGAAAATCAGTAAGATAACAACAAGGAAAACAATTGTCATCTAGCAGTTCTGAGAACAGCAGCTATAGTTTTCCACCTTTCGTGGAAGTATGCAAATGTATGATAATGTATTTTTGGATTGCAAAATAATAGGTGCAAGCGCCTATTATCATTAAGAAGTAGGGCAGCATATTAATATAAACAAGGCATGGGTGTACAATGTAGCAGATAAAGACGACTACACCTGTAGACAATTAGGACGGCAAACACCAATGGCCTCAAGGCGAATACAAATTAAATCTACTGAAAATTAAAGGTAATCCTATATTTCGATTCCAAAATTCTACAAACGGCTGCTTTTATAAACAGGAAATGTATATTTCACAAAAATTGGCTAAGGGATCTTTCACACGACGCACCCAGATCCACAGCTGGAAAATTCCACATTGCAGCTTCTAGTGGTTTATCTCCCCTCAGTGCTGGATTCAGAGCTGTGTCCAGCAGTGCTGTATAGTGTCCTCCATGCTGCTGCTGCTTCTGAGGGTACGTTACAGAGAGACAGGGGAATAGGATCTCTTCTTCTCTACGTGTGCTGGGTATGGAAGACTTCATAGCAGCTAGTCTCAACCAACCAGCTCTGGTAAAACTGGGAATTAGAGATAAAGCCTGCAAAGGGGTAAACTGGAGAAAATTTCAATTGACAACTAATATGATAGACATAGATATTGGTGCTGCATGCTCATAAATACTGTTACTTCTCTGAAACGTCACATAAAAGTAAAGGTACGCTTTAAGTCAAAACATGGTGAATGCAAAGCTGCTATTTTGTCTTCCTTGTCTGGCATATGTCTACTTCAGGCTAATTTCACATGGGTGAGCACGTTATCGGACGATGTACCCTCCTATCACTTCAGTACAGTTGCAATCCTCCGACACAGCTTTCAGTTGGAAACCTTGCATCACAGTCGCATGTACATTGCATGCCGTGCTATGTGTTTTCCAGACCCCATAGAAAACAATAGGCAAGGCGTTCCAAGGGAGCACCCAAAAATAGGCCATGCACAATTTTTTCCCGCCCCGTGATGCAGGAAAAAAATCACTCATGTATATGACCCCATTCAAAAGAATAGCATTCATATTTGTGCATCTCACAAGGCCAAATCTCGAGCAACTCTCTTGGCCATATGAAATCGGCCTTAGTTTGAGAATATACATGGTTACCTGGTCTACATTATGACCCCAATCTATGCAAGATTTAAAATATCATACAAAAAAATGAAATAGTCGGGCCTAGAAGCTTATTTAGAAAAATGAAAGTACAAAATAATAAAAACTAATTACCGTTCATTTTTAACATAAATTAACTTACCGTTTACCTAACTTTTCAGATGAGTATTCAGAATAAGCTGCCGTGTGTATGTACATGAGGAAAAAAAATACTATATCTGACCATTCTATGACTTGTATATTGCATTTTCCACATTTTCCCCTCTGCAGGGTATCCATCTGATTCTCTGTTCTCTCAGAGCTGGTGGGAGGAGCCTAGCTGCTGTGCTGTATTCTATAAACTACAGAGAACTGCAGATTCTGATCTCTAACTATCTAATACACAAACAGAGAACATAATCTTGGAGGACACTACAGCAGTATTGAGCCCTTCTGGTTTCTGTCCACCCTTAAACTCCTGTGTTATAGTTTGATAGTACCAAGCAGTGGAGATTTGATTTCAATAGCTAAAACACAGTAAACAATCACTGAATACTAGCTGCAACTACTACATACTGTGTCTGTGTGAGACTCTTCTTTTCTCTTCCTCTTTCCCCTCCACACTGCTCTCTGTAAAACTTAAAGGGGTTGTCCCGCGCCGAAACGGGTTTTTTTTTCAACAGCCCCCCCCGTTGGCCCGAGACAAACCCGATGCACTGGTTAAAAAAGAAAACCGGACAGTGCTTACCTGAATCCCCGCGCTCCGGTGACTTCTTACTTACCTGGTGAAGATGGCCGCCGGGATCTTCTTCCTCGGTGGACCGCAGGGCTTCTGTGCGGTCCATTGCCGATTCCAGCCTCCTGATTGGCTGGAATCGGCACGTGACGGGGCGGAGCTACACGGAGCCGCTCTCCGGCACGAGCGGCCCCATTCAGAAAAGAAGAAGACCGGACTGCGCAAGCGCGTCTAATCCGGCGATTAGACGCTGAAAATTAGACGGCACCATGGAGACGAGCACGCCAGCAACGGAGCAGGTAAGTGAATAATTTCTGATAACTTCTGTATGGCTCATAATTAATGCACAATGTACATTACAAAGTGCATTAATATGGCCATACAGAAGTGTATAACCCCACTTGCTTTCGCGGGACAACCCCTTTAATGAGCACTATGACTCTTCCCTCTCATCCACTTCCAATTCTGCCATTGTTCTAACTTCAGTGACTCACTCGATAACAGGCAGTGTACAGCAAGCTAGGATGAAGTGAGCCCCTAGTGGCCAGAGCTTTAGAGTGATTTTTCAGCACAAAAATGTTATTTTAGGTACATAAATAGCAGTTTTGCTAGTCATCTCACTGGCTATCATATAATCACAAGTTGTTTGAAAAGTTAGTGACTCTTAATTTCAGATGAGATGTGAAGCGGCGCACCAAAAATGAGATTATTTTATTATTTTTATTGAACCCACAAACAAATTAAATACCATTGGTGCACAAGTTCATATTAATGGGCTACATTTCGAGTATTATGGTAACTCTTCGTCAGTCCTATGTTGATGTCAAACAAAGAACAAGGAGCAGCGAAGGCTCAGAGAGTTGTCAGAAGGTAGACCTGGATAGGAGAGGTCCTTGTGTGTCTCCATTGCGTTCGCTATTTAATATAATTTTTTCCATTAACCTGGTTTGATGTCAACTGAGCCGTATGCACAAAGCCTTTACATCAGCCTATAGAGCCCTACGGCTGTGTGCTACGGAGTGGTGGACAGAAAAGATGGAGCCTCCCCGTGGTGTATCTGAGTCGGCTGAGGACAAATGTCCATGATTTATCAGTGGTGGAGATGGATATGAAGAGTTGCTGCAAGCCACTCAAAACCTGTGGATTACAGATCATGCAATGTATTGGAAATGGTTAAAAACTAATTATTTAATACGTATTACTTTATAGCAACAATTTATGAGTACATAATAAATTTCCAATGGAATACTCGCCATTAACATATTTTTTGTCTCTCTCTGACAATTTTAAACACTAGTTTTTTACACCGCTTTTAATGATAGCCCCTGTGTTTAGGGATCAGCGAGTGTACTCGCTAAGGGCAAATACTCGAGCGGGTATTGCCTTTTGCGAGTACCTGCCCGCTCGTCTCAAAAGATTCGGGTGCCGGCGGGGGAGAGCGGAGAGTTGCGGGAGTGAGCAGAGGGAAGCGGGGGGGGGGGGGGGAGGGGGAGAGAGTGAGAGAGAGATCTCCCCCCCGTTCCTCCCTGCTCTCCCCCGCCGCTCCCCGCTCCCCCGCTGGCATCCGAATCTTTTGAGACGAGCGGGCAGGTACTCGCAAAAGGCAATACTCACTCGAGTAGTTTGCCTTAGCGAGTACACTCTCTCATCTCTACCTGTGTTCTACTCTGTGTAATTTTTTTATGTCCATTACAACACCATAAAGCAACCTAATAGCTCATCTAATTGAACTCAACATTTCTGACAACATAAGAAATGCAATTCTTGGCAACGTTATTGACGGAACGGAAGCAAACGAGAGCCTTTCCATTTTTTTTCAAACCCCATTGCAATCCATAGGGAAAAAAAGTTGATCCGTTTTTTTGGTGTTTTATTTCAGTTTCTCTCTTCCAAAAACGGAACAGAGAGACGTAAACCCTAAACTGACCCTAACACCGCCGGCGTGAAAGCAGCCTGATCTGTAGTTTCAGGACACCCGTCCCAAAGATAATAAACAATGACGGCTTACGTTTAATGTCAGATCTCTTGTTGACACCCTGGATCTGAAAAATAAACTCTGTGAAGCATGTTTTCTAAATAGGGCTTGTTTTCTTCTGTCTGTGTCCTCCTCCCTTCTTGAGAGGAACACCGCGCACCTTCTATAAACGTCACTTTGGTTTATGCAATCTTCCTAAGATTATAGAAGCATGGCCGGTTTAATAATAGTCTTTACATGCATACTTAGCATTTGCACAATGCTTTCTTGGAATTTGTGGGTGAAGCTCTAATCAACCTATTATAAAAGCATTCCAGAAAATTACATAATATCATTTAATTAGCACCATTATTTTCTGTCTTGAAAACACAATAATGAGGCGGATTAAAGTTTTTTAAATAAAATTGCTCATTAAAAAACACATCTTTCCAATAAAAAAAAAACACATACTATCACTAAAATGTCATTCTACAAACCCCGAGAGGATTTTCCCAGGTATCATCAGTATAAAGCAAGAGTCCAGTATGTGGCTATTAATCCAACCTGGGTATAACAGCCAGTAATTACACGTCTATCAACATGACATATAGAGCTCCACCTTACGACCTGTAACTATGATTCTATATACTGTTTATAAAAGCAATCTTCTGAGAAGTCGTTTTAATAACAACACTCATTTATAATATCACTCATTTTAATTACCAAATATTCTTAACCCTTTCAAGACCACAGATGTTTCGTGTTTTCATTTTTCTTTTTTTTTTTTATCCCCGCCTTCCCAAGTCATAGGTTTTTTTTTATTTTTCCACCGACATAGCTGCCGGGGGTTTGTTTTTTTGTGGAATAAGTTTTTTTTTCCTGGTACCATGACATCTACCTTAGGGCTCCTTCAGATGACTATATTTGCACACGCATGTCAGGGAGAGAAAGGGGGGACTCCGATGGATCCCACCTCTATCGCCGATTTGTCATGGATCAACTAATTTGAGTTCACTCGCCGCTACCAATTGTCACGGCAGAGCCTCAATCAATTACTCTAGCGTGTGTGCAAGTGCAAAGTCATTAGAATATAGGTGGATTTGTACCCAGCTTTCCCAGGCTGTTGCACACATGCAGAACGAAAGCTCAAATCACCCCCTGGTCGCTCTAATGTTTCGGAGTTATGGTCTATTTTAAAACGGACAAGGTTTTACTAATAAATTGCAGATTTGTTATAAAAAAAAAGACTAGCAGTGCTAAATATTTATAAGTAAACAAAAATATACAGAAAAAGATGTTACAATGGAGGTAAGGTTTACAGGCAGACACAACAGACAGTATTGAAAATAAAACAAGGGGAAGATAACAGAGAGATGCCAGATTTGGGATATTCAGCCTGAGGTTCTGTTCGCGAGGAGTCACTGAAGCAAATGGGAAAGCCTCACACCATAGCGTATCTCCAAAGTCTAATTTTGTATGCATTTGTGCACCTAGGGCCCCATAGAAGTGTATGGGAGGTACCCAAATGCGCATTCAATATGCATGCAAATGTGCAATAAGCTGTGCAATTCAGTGAAAACAACAACACATCTGGACTTCATTAGGCTAAATAGTCTTTTAAATCACAGTTGTGGGTGGGTGTCGCACACCCATATGAACAGGCACTGTGTGTGCAACTAATGCATCAAACTCGTTCACTGTGCAAATATGTTGCGCTGAAGCGTGCACAATTACGCATGTGGTTGTCTGAAACCGCCCTTATAATGAAAAAAGTAGAGCATAGTATGCTGATGCGCACAAAAAAAAATTTTGTGATATATTCTGCAATTTTCTTATTTTTCCATCTAACCAGCTCTGTAAGGGTTTTTTGTGGAGCGAGCTGCAGTCTCTATTGGTACCATTTTATGGTATATAAGACTTTTGGGTCGCTTTTTAGTCAATTTTTTCTTGGAGACAAGGGTGACCGAAAAAATTCTGACATTAATTTCTGATGGCTTTACCATGCGGAATACATAATGCAGTATTTTAATAAATTAGACTTCCATGGCCGTGGAGATACCAATTAGGGCCCCTGCACACTTGCGTTTTTTTAACTCTGCGATATCGCTGCTTTTTTTTTTAAACGCGATTGTCAATGGGACTTTCGAATGTTAAAAACGCATCGCAAGTTTGTGCTTGTGTGATGCGTTAAAAAAACGCAAGTATGCAGGAGCCCTTATGTTAACTTTTTTATTGTGCCGATTTTCTTCTACATGTACATACTGGGAAAAGGGTTTTCAAACTTTTGTATTGCACATTTGTATATTTTACTCTTAACGTCAGCCTATTAACCACAGGTAGGGTATAATAGCCTGCAATCCGTGGCAAGCCTAGGAGTCTTTACAAGGCCGAGGGCTGCCTTGGGAACAGAACAGCGCCAATTGTGGGTGAGAGGGAGCCCCTTTCCTTTCTCCAGTTATTGGATTGTGGCATCTAAAGGGTTAGCAGCCAGAATCTGAGTTATCTATAACCTCAGCTGCTGTGACCGGGGTTCAGAGAACCTCTGGATCTGGAGAGAAGGGAGAGCGCCAGGTAATATTACTAATCCCCTCTGGTCCCATGACACATTTTGTATCTGGGACCGGAGGATCCCCTTGAGGACTGCTTGGATTTCTACTACCACATTACTATTAGATCCTGCATAAGCCGATAGTGAGATCAGAAACCATGCGTCTTCAGGCCAATTGCTGTGGTTCATGATGTGTTTATTGACCACTAGTGAAATACACTAAGGCCGGCTGCACATGGGCGTATTTGCATTACGGAATCTGGAGCGGGCGTCCGCCTCCGGATTCCGCAGCAAATACCGCCCATAGCATGCTATTGAAAACCCTTTTTCCTGCACAATAGCGGAAATCAATTGCGATTTTCCACTCAAGGAGGGAAAATAGCAGCATGTTCTATTTTTGGGCAGATTGAAGTCAATAGAAGCCATCCGATCCGCATGCGGAATCCGACCCAGTCGTGTGCTGCCGGCCTAAAGAAGGGTGTTTTGCCTGAAAAAAGTATGTTTAATAACCACATAGCAAAAACATAGCAATTCACTGTAAAACTCATGCAGTTTTGCCACCACAGCCCGATACTGCACTGTATGAACCCAGCCATAGGATATATTAAGATATAATGGTCACACCGCTGTAACCAATGCAGTAAGTGGTAAGGTGACCAGACGTCCCGATTTAGATGGGACAGTCCCACTTTGGAACCCTGTGTCCCGCTTTCCCCAGGGTCCCAAGTGGGATGGCTTTTGTCCCGCTTCCAGGATGCTGGGTCACCATGAAGGTGATTACCAGCCGGGTGCTGCAGCTTCCCAGCTGGTAATCACTCTGCAGTGCTGCTGCGGGATGCCAACTCTTACGGCAGTGTTTGAATCCGGAATCCTCCTCCCCTGACCTCTCCTCCTTGGTTCCACAGGAGAAGAGGAGAGGGGAGGAGGCATCCACCTCCAAACGCAGCAGCAGCAGCTAAAAGCAGTGATGCTCTGAAGACCAGGAGAAGGTATGTATATCGGTTTCATAGGGGGTGCTATTACTACTGAGGCCACTGTGGGGGTCAATATTACTACTGGTGCTAATATAAGTGATAATATTACTACTGGGGCTAATATAAGGGATACTATTACTACTGGGGTAATATAGGAGTCACTATTACTACTGCGGACACTGTGGGTGTCACTATTACTATTGAGGCCACTATGAGGGTCACAATTACTACTGGGGCCGACATAGGGGGCACTATTACTACTGAGGTCACTGTGGGGGTCATCATTACTACTGAGGCCACTGTGGGGGCCACTATTGCTATTGAGGCCACTATAGAGGGCACTATTACTATTGAGGTCACTATAGTGGCCACTATTACTACTTAGGCCACTATGGAGGGCACTATTACTACTGAGGTCACTGTGGAGGTCACTATTACTACTGGGGTTGATATAGGGGACACTATTAAGACTGAGGCCTGTATAGGGGACAATATTACTACTGAAGCTACTATGGGCATCACTATTATTACTGGGAAAGATATAGGGGGCACTATTACTACTGAGGCCTATAGAAGGGTCACTATTACTACTGAAGCTACTATGGGCATCACTATTATTACTGGGAAAGATATAGGGGGCACTATTACTACTGAGCCCTATAGAAGGGACACTATTACTACTGAGGCCACTTTGCATGTGGCAGCATACCTCAAGCCGTTTTAGGGTATGTTTACACGTGGCAGAAATGCTGTAGAATGTCCACAGCAGAAATTTCCATGGCAAATTCTGCAGCATTTCCGCATCCAAAAAAAAAACCGGTCAAAAATCTGTACTATTAGTGCTTTTTTTACTGGAAATCAGCCACATAGTCATAGCTGATTTCATACTATGTGGCGCTCCCCCTCACCTTCCCAAAGCCTTCCCACCATCAGCGCTCCCGGCTTCCGATTCCCAGTGATGATCTAACTTGACAACAAACTTCTACATAGCAGATTATAATTACCACTATAATAGTAATGTGCAAATTTGCCCCTTATATGAGTAATGGCAGAACGTCCTTCATTTAGAAAAGGTTATCATCGTAACAAAATATCTGTACGGGCAAAACCAAGATAAGACAAATGTCAATAACAAGTAAATAGAACATGTCTCTGATTGAGGAGAACAATATCCCAAAGTAAATGGCCAACACTCGAGTGGCCATAATAAATAGATCACGGCATGTATATCCCCACGGATGGTAATAGGAAGCTGTTCTTCATTGCCATCTATCTGCAAATACAATACGAGTAGAAGGCTTAGTATGCACTTGGTTACAATGTGGCGTAAAGCAGAATTATCAGCTCTTCCAGGGACATAAGGAAGGCAGCATGTGTTCTCTATTGATTTCTGCTGCCTGCCTTTGTTTTACTTACTTAGATTTTCCCAAATCAAATAGAAATATTGGTTTAATTGCTTTCCAGTTAATGTATTGATCGGTAGAACAACATTTTATTTGTATCTCTATGCATGAAGTAAATGTTTACCGGATCTATTCAGCCTGATATCGTTACTCTAGCTTGCTGTAAAATTAATTAAATGGTAATATTTAATATTTGCTTAGTAGGTGTCATCGAGATTTCATTATTTGCTATTAATATTCTGTGGCATTTAGTTCTGTTGTCTTACTTTAAACCCTCAAAGCTCGAAATCACTGCGCTCTACAGATCAGGTTGGTACGCTGTATGTACTTTTCTAATTTCCAAGCACAATTCAACTTTATAACCGTCTGAACAATATGTTATTGGCAGATGTGGACAAACAGATCAATTCTCTCTTGATCATATTCTGCGAGGCGAAAAGCTGCGCACTAGAGATGAGCGAGTAGTGCTTTAGCCGAGTATCTCCCCGCTTGTCTCTAAAGATTCGGGGGTCGGCAAGTTGCGGCGGGGAGCGGGGGGGAGAGAGGGAGAGAGAGATCTCCCCTCCGTTCCTCCCCGCTCTCCCCCGCCGCTCCCCGCCCACCGCCTGCCCCCGAATCTTTAGAGACAAGCGGGGAGATACTCAGCTAAGGCACTTCTCGCTCGAGTAATGTGCCTTAGCAAGTATACTCGCTCATCTCTAGTGCGCACTTCTAAAACAGCCCTCTATCTGTATCGCACCTTATATAATGGTGTTTCTTTCAATGCAATGACACATGCCACAGTTACAGTTGGTAATAAAGTATTAATAAAACCCAATGGTCACAAAGGATCAAATATTATATCATTGTGTTGAAACGTATTTTTTTTCCTGTAAAATACTAATATAAAATATACCATTACTTGGATAAGCAAATTCAATCATAAATCCAGAAGTGAAGACATTGGTTTCCTTTCTCTTCATTAGTTTTCAGTGATACCTTTTTTTTGCATTTGATCACTTTTTTATTACATTTTATTGGCAGCAAAATTAATTTAAAAATCCAGCAATTCTGACATTGTTTTTTAGTTGCTTTTTTATGGCGTCTACTGTAAGGTATAAATGACGTGCCAACTCAGTATGATTACAGCACTGCCAGATTTCTAAAGTTTCTTATATGCTTATTATTTTTGCACAGTAGAAAAAATAAAAGATGCAAAAACATTGCATCACCACATTCAAAGTGTCTGTGGGCGCTGAAAGGGCTCACACCCACTTAATAAATATCATTAATGAATGGCTAAGCACTAGCTGTTATTGGCTGAGCACTCAGCAAATCAGCACAGCCCTTTCAGGAGGTGGGGATTTTTAAATCCTTGCTTGCTGAAAGTGCTGGACAGCAGTGCAGGGGTGCCAGCCGGAGGTGAGTAAAGATTTTTTTAGTTTTTTTAACCAGTTAGGGATGATTTTCAGGGAAGGGCTTATAGTTCAAGCCCTTGCCCGAAAATCAGGCTGTGGGGGTTGCCACAAAACCATCACTTTCAATGGGGCCTGCAGCAGGGCCGACCCCACTGAAACCAATGGGATAGCATCCTGGACTTCTGCCACGGCTGTGGCAGAGGATTGCTTTATCCCCGCGGTCCCCGGGGATGAAGGAAACTCTTGCCACAGCTGTGGCAGAAGTCCGCGGTATTCTCCCATTTTTCTATATTTTTTTAATATTTCTCTTAAACTTTTTGTTTCCGTTACACTAGAAAACTTAAATGTATTAAACCAGCCTATTAGACCCTGCCTCTAGCAGGTCCTAATAGACTTCTGTAGAAGTGAGATTCAGAGGCCATTGCTAAACTTCCAACTGCTATAGCAACCCAAAGGCTCCTCATGATTGCATTGTGGGGGTCCAGTTGGTACAGTGGAAGCTCTCTTCTATAAAGTGTTTAGATGCCACAGTCAGAATTGATCACAGTTTTTACAGGTTTACATATCTGGGATCAGAGGTTTCCCTTTAGACAGCTGAACTCCTCTCATACCTGGGAGGAAAGACCTGTAAGAGTCTCATTCAGATGCACCAGTAAGAGACATAATTGTTGGCATAAGGCCCATTAGTGACCACCACCATAAAAAGGCATATTGGCTGCTGCATGTCCGACATTTTAGGGCATTCATATTTTTCCATTTGAATTAGCTTTAAATGCTTATTTTTTATTACAATGATGCAACTGAAACAAAGGGATTAGTGAATGTACATTGTTATAATTATTTCACTTTGTCAAAACAGAATAATTATGAACTGAGGTTATTTCATGTTAATGAGTTTCAATTTTGTTAAAGTAGAAAATGGTAAGTGAAGGTCAGCTGAGGTTGAGTCATATTTGGTCAATACAGCAAATCTGTGCCAGAAAGTTTGTTTAGTAGGTTTGCGGCCGCCCTCTTGGTAACCATTGTGATCAGCTGTTATTTTTTCAAGATGTTTATTCAATAACCAGGTGACGGTTGTACCATCAGCTTCTGAGATGCCAAATCAGAATTGATAACTGGGGTTAAGGAAACTGCCGAACCCTGTTTCTGGTTGAACTTTGCTAAACATTGGGTTTAGCAAGCACTCAAACCTCAGGTGGTTTGTCTCGACCAAGAGAAAAAGAAAGCAAAAGAAGGCAGAAGAAGGTGAAAGAAGGGGAAAATGAAGGTGAGAGGGAGAAGGAAAAAAGGAGAAAAAAAGTAATGGAAGGAAATAGAAGAAGGAAAAAAAAGGGAGCTACTTTGTCACTCTGTTTCTGGGTTATGTCATTGGTCAGCATGTGACCTGATGACGTTCCCCACTGCTATATGGTGTGGCTTCCTAAGTCTCTGTTGTGTCTTTGCCAACTGTAAACAGGAAGAAAAAGGTGCCACACTGGCACCAAAATATGTAGCCAATAAAGGATCTCTCCTTCTACTGTTTGTTCCCGTCTCCCTATCACAGCGATGATCCTCCTTCTTCTGCCTTTGATCTACTTATTACATGGAGGCAATTGTTGTATTTGGGAAGGCAGCTGCTCTTTTGACTGGTTCAGTACCGTGTTGTACAGGTGCACAACCTTCTAAGGTACCTATATTCCTTTCTATTGTCCATCACAATGAAATTTTCAGCACTACTGCACGATGGCCAGATACGTATTTCCAAAGAGAGTATAAATAAACCTAAACTGTTTTAAACTATATAAATAGTAAAAAGATTAATACTAAAAGTGTTGGCCCTTTAATAAATAATGTAAGAGAAATTGTAGTGGGTGATGAGGAGAAAACAAATCTGTTAAATAGTTTTTTCTCCAGGATAATGAAATGTCAGATGAGATGCAGAGTGACAAAGTTAACTCTCCACTAAATGTCACTGGTCTAACTCAGGAAAAAGTGCAGAGCTGCCTTAAAAAGATTAAAATTCCCAAATTGCAAAGCCCCAATGCTATCCTGGAGTATCTCAAGGAAAATAGTTGTATAACTCTGTATCAGCATGGGTTTATGAGACTGTCAAACCATCCTGATGAGCTTCTATGAGAAGGTAAGTTCTAGACCGGACCGGCAGAGTCAGTGGATCTTGTGTATCTGGCTTTTACAAAGTCTTTGATACTGTGCTGCACAAAAGGTTGGTATATAAAATGGGAATGCTTGGTCTTGGGGAGAATGTGTGTAAGTGGGTAAGTGACTGGCTCAGTGATAACATGCAGAGGGGGGTTATAAATGGTACATACTCTGATTGGGTCACCATTACTAGTGGGGTACCGCAGGGGTCAGTATTGGATGAGTCACTGTTACTAGTGGGGTACCGCAGGGGTTGGTTTGGGGGCCTATTCTTTTTACAATATTTATTAATGACTTGATAGGTGGATTGTGCAGTAAAATATCAATATTTGCAAATTACACAAAACTACCAGGGGTTTCTTTTGTGTAAAGAAATTAATACAAGAGAGGACGAAGGCAGTTTGAAGAGTATCTGGATAAGTAGGGGGCAAAAAAGTAGCAAATGAAGTTTAACACTGATAAATGTAATGTTCTGCAAATGGACTGAGGAAACATGTCACCATTACTCACTGAATGGGAAAACACTGGGAAACACTAACATGGAAAAGGACTTGGGGCTTTAAGCTAACTGTAAGCATCGCTGGAGCAACCAGTGTCGGGCAGCTGCTGCCATGGCAAATAGAATTATGGTGTGCATCAAAAGAGGTCTAGGGGCACATGATAAGAACATTGTTCTTCCTCTTTACAAGTCACTGGTCAGATCACACATGGAATATTGTGGACAGTTTTGGGCACCGGTACTCAAGAAGGACATATCAGATCTTGATCGGTACAAAGGGGGGCAACTAAAGTCATAAATGGAATGGACGGACTACAATACCCAGAGAGGTTATCAAAATTAGGGTTGTTTAGTTTAAAAAAAAGACAGCTCAAGGGCGACCTAATAACTATGTATAGATATTTTAGGGGGCAATACAGAGATCTCTCCCATCATCTATTTATACCCAGGACTGTAACAAGGAGGCACTCTAATAACTATATATAGATATATCAGGGGTCAATACAGAGATCTCTCCCATCATCTATTTATACCCAGGACTGTAACAAGGGGCGCTCTATTAACTATGTATAATATATCAGGGGTCAATACAGAGATCTCTCCCATCATCTATTATACCCAGGACTGTAACAAAGGAGCGCTCTAATAACTATGTATAGATATATCAGGGGACAATACAGAGATCTCTCCCATCATCTATTATACCCAGGACTGTAACAAGGAGGCGACCTAATAACTATGTATAATATATCAGGGGACAATACAGAGATCTCTCCCATCATCTATTATACCCAGGACTGTAACGAGGGAGCGCTCTAATAACTATGTATAGATATATCAGGGGACAATACAGAGATCTCTCCCATCATCTATTATACCCAGGACTGTAACAAGGGAGCGCTCTAATAACTATGTATAGATATATCAGGGGACAATACAGAGATCTCTCCCATCATCTATTATACCCAGGACTGTAACAAGGAGGCGACCTAATAACTATGTATAATATATCAGGGGACAATACAGAGATCTCTCCCATCATCTATTATACCCAGGACTGTAACGAGGGAGCGCTCTAATAACTATGTATAGATATATCAGGGGACAATACAGAGATCTCTCCCATCATCTATTATACCCAGGACTGTAACAAGGGGGCGCTCTAATAACTATGTATAGATATATCGGGGACAATACAGAGATCTCTCCCATCATCTATTTATACCCAGGACTGTAACAAGGGGGCACTCTAATAAGTATGTATAAATATATCAGGGACAATACAGAGATCTCTTCCATCATCTATTATACCCAGGACTGTAACAAGGGAGCGCTCTAATAACTATGTATAAATATATCAGGGGACAATACAGAGATCTCTCCCATCAGCTATTTATACTCTGAACTGTAACAAGGGGGCGCTCTAATAACTATGTACAATATATCAGGGGACAATACATAGATCTCTCCCATCATCTATTATACCCAGGACTGTAACAAGGGGGCGCTCTAATAACTATGTATAAATATATCAGGAGTCAGTACAGAGATCTCTCCCATCATCTATTATACCCAGGACTGTAACAAGGGGGCGCTCTAATAACTATGTATAAATATATCAGGAGTCAGTACAGAGATCTCTCCCATCATCTATTTATACCAAGGACTGTAACAAGGGGGCGCTCTAATAATTATGTACAAATATATCAGGGGACAATACAGAGCTCTCTTCCATCATCTATTTATACCCAGGACTGTGACTATATCCTGGTTATAAACATCTAGAGGAAAGAAGGTTTCTACACCAACATAGACGGGGGTTCTTTACTGTAAGAGCAGGGGTGATGGCAATTCGATGAAAGAGTTCAGGAGTGGCCTGGACGTCTTTCTTGAGCGATACAATATTATATGTTATAATCATTGATAACTTCAGACGGGTCACTAATCCAGGGATTATTCTGATTGCTAGATTGGAGTCAGGAAGGAATTTTCCCCAAAATGGGGAAAATTGGCTTCTACCTCATTGGGATTTTTTGCCTTTCTCTGAATCAATGGTAACAGGTTGAACTGAATGGACATATGTCTTTTTTTGGCCTTACATACTATGTTACTATGGAGCGCTATTTTTCCTTTTAAATACTAACTCGAGCATGACATAGACAATCCCATGGACACAGGTGAAGGTTATCAGAATCAGTAGAGCTCCCTATTGCATTGCTGCCATAGTAAAAAGATCACTGAATGGAGATCCTGACTCTTCGTCATTCTGTGGTCTAGCTATCATTTTAACTACTGCTTTAGAACAGACAGAATACAACCCCTGGTTACTAGAGATGAGCGAACGTACTCGTCCGAGCTTGATACTCGTTCGAGTATTAGCGTGTTCGAGATGCTCGTTACTCGTGACGAGTACCACGCGATGTTCGAGTTACTTTCACTTTCATCTCTGAGACGTTAGCGCGCTTTTCTGGCCAATAGAAAGACAGGGAAGGCATTACAACTCCCCCCTGCGACGTTCAAGCCCTATACCACCCCCCTGCAGTGAGTGGCTGGCGAGATCAGGTGTCACCCGAGTATATAAATCGGCCCCTCCCGCGGCTCGCCACAGATGCATTCTGAGAGAGTTCAGGGACAGTGCTGCTGGTGCCAGAGCTGCTATAGGGAGAGCATTAGGAGTTATTTTAGGCTTCAAGAACCCCAACGGTCCTCCTTAGGGCCACATCTAACCGTGTGCAGTAGTGTGGAGGCTGCTTTTTGCAGTGTTGCACATTTTTTTTTTTTGTATATCGGCCGTGCAGAGCATGACGTCCTGCAGTAATTTTACATTGTCCAGGGCCAGTAGTGGTGAGGCAGGGACAGAAGACATATTTAGTGTATATAGGCAGTGGGCCTTTCCAAAAACATTTGGGAAAAAAAATCTATTTGGGCTGCCTGTGACTGTCCTCAGTGTACTGGGTCTCTGCTGGGGGTAGTTGTCCTAATTCGTACGCAGCCAGCTAAGTGTTACAGCAGGCTTGCGCAAAATTCTTTCCTGCCTCTGTGTTGCCTCTTACATCACCGCTCTATTCCTGTCCACAAGTGTACTGGGTCTCTGCTGGGGGTAGTTGTCCTAATTCATACGCAGCCAGCTAAGTGTTACAGCAGGCTTGCGCAAAATTCTTTCCTGCCTCTGCTGTGCGTTCCGTAAGCGAAGTCAGCCTCCAACCACAGGGCAATAAGCGGCACATTTAATTACAGCGTTCTGTTTCTGCACTACTGGTAATACACCATGCTGAGGGGTAGGGGTAGGCCTAGAGGATGTGGACGCGGCCAAGGACGCAGAGGCCCAAGTCAGGGTGTGGGCACAGACCGAGCTCCTGATCCAGGTGTATCGCAGCCGACTGCTGCGTGATTATGAGAGAGGCACGTTTCTGGCGTCCCCACATTCATCTCACAATTAATGGGTCCACGCGGTAGACCTTTATTAGAAAATGAGCAGTGTGAGCAGGTCCTGTCGTGGATGGCAGAAAGTGCATCCAGCAATCTATCAACCACCCAGAGTTCTGCGCCGTCCACTGCTGCAACTCTGAATCCTCTGGCTGCTGCTCCTCCTTCCTCCCAGCCTCCTCACTCCATTACAATGACACATTCTGAGGAGCAGGCAGACTCCCAGGAACTGTTCCCGGGCCCCTGCCCAGAATGGCCAGCAATGGTTCCTCTCCCACCGGAGGAGTTTGTCGTGACCGATGCCCAACCTTTGGAAAGTTCCCGGGGCCTGGGGGATGAGGCTGGGGACTTCCGGCATATGATGGCCAAGCACCCCACAAGGTGGGACGAAGGCCGTTCACCGCCTCCGGTTTGCACCGCTGCCTCTCCCCCTGTGCCCCAACCTGCCACTGAGATCTAACCCCCCCTCTCAGGACACAGGCACTACCGTCTCCTGGCCTGCACCCACACCCTCACCTCCGCTGTGCTCGGCCCCATCCACCAATGTCTCTCAGCGCACCGTCCAGCCGTCGCTAGCGCAAGTGTTGGAGCGCAAGCGCAAGTAAGCCGCCACGCACCCACATGCTCAAGCGTTAAACGTGCACATAGCCAAATTTATCAGCCTGGAGATGCTGCTGTATAGGCTTGTGGAAACGGAGGCTTTCAAAGGTATGATGGTGGCGGCGGCCCCGCACTACTCAGTTCCCAGTTGCCACTACTTTTCCCGATATGCCGTCCCAGCCCTGCACGACCACGTCTCCCGCAACATTGTACGCGCCCTCACCAACGCGGTTACTGCCAAGGTCCACTTAACAACGGACACGTGGACAAGCACAGGCGGGCAGGGCTACTATATCTCCCTGACGGCACATTGGGTGAATTTAGTGGAGGCTGGGACAGAGTCAGAGCCTGGGACCGCTCACGTACTACCCACCCCCGAATTGCGGGTCCCAGCTCGGTGGTGGTATCTGCGGCGGTGTATGCTTCCTCCACTAAACCACCCTCCTCCTCCTCCTACGCAACCTCTGTCTCGCAATCTAGATATGTCAGCAGCAGCAGCACGTCGCCAGCAGTCGGTGTCGCGCGGTGTGGCAGCACAGCAGTGGGCAAGCGTCAGCAGGCCGTGCTGAAACTACTCAGCTTAGGAGATAAGAGGCACACGGCCCACGAACTGCTGCAGGGTCTGACAGAGCAGACCGACCGCTGGCTTGCGCCGCTGAGCCTCCAACCGGGCATGGTCGTGTGTGACAGTGGCCGTAACCTGGTGGCGGCTCTGCAGCTCGGCAGCCTCACGCACGTGCCATGCCTGGCCCACATCTTTAATTTGGTGGTTCAGCGCTTTCTGAAAAGCTACCCACGCTTGTCATACCTGCTCAGAAAGGTGCGCCGGCTCTGCGCACATTTCCGCAAGTCCCACACGGACGCTGCCACCCTGCGCACCCTGCAACATCGGTTTCATCTGCCAGTGCACCGACTGCTGTGCGACGTGCCCACACGGTAGAACTCTACGCTCCACATGTTGGCCAGGCTCTATGAGCAGCATAGAGCTATAGTGGAATACCAACTCCAACATGGGCGGCGCAGTGGGAGTCAGCCTCCTCAATTCTTTACAGAAGAGTGGGCCTGGTTGCCAGACATCTGCCAGGTCCTTGGAAACTTTGAGGAGTCTACCCAGATGGTGAGCGGGGATGCTGCAATCATTAGCGTCACCATTCCTCTGCTATGCCTCTTGAGAAGTTCCCTGCAAAGCATAAAGGCAGACGCTTTGCGCTCGGAAACAGAGGCGGGGGAAGACAGTATCTCATTGGATAGTCAGAGCACCCTCCTGTCTATATCTCAGCGCGTTGAGGAGGAGGAGGAGGAGCATGAGGAGGATGAGGAGGAGGGGGAAGAGACAGCTTGGCCCAATGCTGAGGGTACCCATGCTGCTTGCCTGTCATCCTTTCAGCGTGTATGGCCTGAGGAGGAGGAGGAGGATCCTGAAAGTGATCTTCCTAGTGCGGACAGCCATGTGTTGCGTACAGGTACCCTGGCACACATGGCTGACTTCATGTTAGGATGCCTTTCTCGTGACCCTCGCGTTATACGCATTCTGGCGACTACGGATTACTGGGTGTACACACTGCTCGACCCACGGTATAAGGAGAACCTTTCCACTCTCATACCCGAAGAGGAAAGGGGTTCGAGAGTGATGCTATACCACAGGACCCTGGCGGACAAGCTGATGGTAAAATTCCCATCCGACAGCGCTAGTGGCCGAAGGCGCAGTTCCGAGGGCCAGGTAGCAGGGGAGGCGCAGAGATCAGGCAGCATGTACAGCACAGGCAGGGGAACACTCTCTAAGGCCTTTGACAGCTTTCTTGCTCCCCAGCAAGACTGTGTCACCGCTCCCCAGTCAAGGCTGAGTCGGCGGGAGCACTGTAAAAGGATGGTGAGGGAGTACGTAGCTGATCGCACGACCGTCCTCCGTGACGCCTCTGCCCCCTACAACTACTGGGTTCAAAGCTGGACACGTGGCCTGAACTCGCGCTGTATGCCCTGGAGGTGCTTGCTTGTCCTGCGGCTAGCGTCTTGTCAGAGAGGGTGTTTAGTGCGGCTGGGGGAATCATCACGGATAAGCGCACTTATAAATAGACATGAGGGTGGTGTGGCATGAGTGCAGCTGAAGGCTGCGCAGGGACACTTTGGTGTGCGCTGTGGACACTGCGTCGTGCAGGGGGGGGGGGGGGGGTTGGGCAGCATGTAACCCAGGAGAAGTGGCAGCGGAGTGTCATGCAGGCAGTGATTGTGCTTTGTTGGAGGTAGTGTGGTGCTTAGCTAAGGTATGCATTGTTAATGAGGGCTTTTCAGAAGTAAAAGTTGTTGGGAGGGGGGGGGGCCCACTCTTGCCGCTATTGTGGCTTAATAGTGGGACCTGGGAACTTGAGATGCAGCCCAACATGTAGCCCCTCGCCTGCCCTATCCATTGCTGTGTCGTTCCCATCACTTTCTTGAGTTGCCCAGATTTTCACAAATGAAAATCTTAGCGAGCAACGGCGATATACAAAAATGCTCGGGTCGCCCATTGACTTCAATGGGGTTCGTTACTCGAAACGAACCCTCGAGCATCGCAACAATTTCGTCCCGAGTAACGAGCACCCGAGCATTTTGGTGCTCGCTCATCTCTACTGGTTACACATCTTTAGAGAAGAAAATTGTTTAATGGTTACACTTGTTTACAGAGGCAAATAACTTGGCAGTTACATGTCCTTACAACGGTAATTAGTTGACAGTTTGCAGCAGCAAAGTTTCTAATTCTGTTGCTGTAATCAGTGGTTGGCAGTAGAAACAGTCTCTACAGTCCCTTGTTCACACACCAGTGCAATTTCACTATCTCAGTACACAGTTTCTCTCACACTTAGGCCTCATGTCCACAGGAGGACTTTTTCTGCGGAATCTGTGTGTCCATCTCCGGATTCTGTAGCAATAATCCTGCATAGTAAAATGATTCTTCATGCACATGAGCAGAAACCAATTGCAGTTTTTGCTTGTGGATGAAAAATCACAGCATGCTCCATTTTACTGAAGTCAATGGAAGCTGCCTAACGTCTTGACATTGCAGATGGACCATGGAATTCCACAGGAAAAGCAGGAGTTTGAAAAAGAAAAAAAGCTGTACTGCGCATATGCGACGGCCGGCACATCCGCAGTACAGAAGAAAGAACACACGCACAGGTACGCAGGGTTGCCAGCCGCAGGCAGGATCAGGTTCTGTGCGGGATTCCCCAACACGGAATCCGTGTGTGCCGTGGACATGAGGCCTGCAGGAGTGTTACGAGGTTCTCCTCTTAGCAAGACTTAAGGCCCGACACTCGTCCTTGTGTCTCCGCACTCCCATGCTCCTGCACGGGAGCTAGCAGAGCTGCTCGCACACGGAGCGGCCAGCAGGGAGGCGGGGAGTGCAGGAGATTTCTCTCCTCTCGCTCCTCCGCCCCTCTCCATTGAGATAACACAGCGGCCGTTCACTACTGAACGGCGGCTGTTTAAACTGAACGATAAGCTCATCGTCCATCGTTTATGCAGCATAAAAGATCAGCGATGAAGCTCATCGCTCATCGTGCAGTTTAAACAGCGGATGTTCAATAGTGAACGGCCGCTGTGTTATCTCAATGGAGAGGGGCGGAGGAGCGAGAGGAGAGAAATCTCCTGATCTGCCCTGCCCCTGCTGGCCACTCTGTGTGTGAGACAGCTCTGCTAGCTCCTGTGCAGGAGCGCGGAGACACAGGGACGAGTGTCGAGCATCGTTTGCCCGACACTCTTCCTGTGTAAATGGGCCTACACTTGGTCTCGCTATCAGGACTTGGTCTCTCACCCATTGCAGTCTATTGAGGGTGGGACTAAACATTCATTAACAGCTTGATTGAACCAGTTTGTTTTATAAACTCTGTGATGCACTATGTTATAATATTCTTGAAAAGGATCCAAGGTCAAAACATTGCACGTTTATATGGAGAAATAAAGTCCTCTCTATTTTTCTGACAATCCCCCTGGATGTTGTCACATTACTATATATCATCAAGGATACAGTGATGGTCAGTTGGACGTATTGACAGCCCAGATTACCTTCCAATCCCGCAGTTTTACTACTAATGCCAAATTAATTTAACAGAGTTGTGTAGCATATAAATATTCCTGCTCTGGGTGTACAGAACTATTGTGCAGAGTTTATTGGTTCTTTAATGATATAATCCAGAGCAGATTAACTAAAACAAAGACTATAAGTGGCAGGCATGAGAAGCCGAGAGAGAGAAATATATAATTGCACTTCACATTTATTTTAATGCCTGGAACAGACTTAAGGCCCTTTTACATGGAACAGTTATTATTCAAAAAGTGGTTTAAACCCCTAGATCACTGTTTATCAATGATCTGTATGTGGGAACAGCAGGGAACACATAGATAATGTGTTCACTGCTAATTTGTAATAGTAAAATTGGAATTGTTATACAGCCGGGCGCTCTGAGCGGAGGATGCAGAAGACAAGCGGGGTGTCCCCACTTGTCTTCTGCATCCAGCTGTTTTCTGCACGGAGTGCCCGGCTGTTATACAGCCGAGCGCTCAGTGCGGGGTATGGAAAACAGAGCTGGACCGCTATGTTCTCCATACCCAGCCTGTAATCAGGGAGCGGGATACAGCTTAAACAATAGTATCAGCTGTATCCTCCTGTGAATCCCCGATAAGGCTCATCGTTTTCCTTCAGCAGGCTGAAAGATAACGATGAGCGACAGCTTAACGGAAACTGCACGATGTCAGTGCAGTTACACACAACGATTATCATTAAAAAATAGCTTTTGAGCGATAATTGTTGTGTCTAAATGGGCCTTAAGAACCTTTAATTGAAAATGGGTTTATCTAAAACCCAAAAACCCTACTAATCCAGTAACACAACGCCGTGCCAGCAGCAGAGATACATTGGCTGTTACTATCTTGATCGGCACTATAATTATAATAATGATATAATCACTGCACTCTTTATTAAACCTGCTACATATTTTGTAATGTCAATAGTTTGATAGGCAACAAAGTAAACAGGCAAGCGTTGAATCTGGCATGTATTACCGCATGATTCATGCGGCCTGAGGGCTGCGACATGCCCAATAGACTTGGTTGAGTGGAGCAGTAGCAACCTTATGTATTTGCAGTAGACCATATAAACCCTGTTTTAGAAAGCAGCGATTCCTCCGCTGTGAAATATTAACCCCTTAGTGACCAAGCCTGTTTGCGCCTTAATGACCAGGCCAAATTTTGCAAATCTGACACGTGTCACTTTAGCATGGAAAAACACCAGAAAGGTTTTGCATATCCAAGCAATTCTGACATTGTTTTTTTGCCACATGTTGTACTTCATTTAGGTGGAAAAAAAGACCGATAGAATTTATGTTTATTTATTAAAAGCGCCAAAATTGGGAAAATTTTTAAAAAATTGTCATTTTTTCACATTTCCAACTGCAATATCTCAAATATGTGCAAACATAATATAGAAATTTTTGCTAAGATTTATATTTCCATTCGTTTACTTTATTCTGGGCGCACATTGGAAAAAGTTTCGTTTTTTTTTTTTTAACCATTTAGGAGACGTCCAAATGTAACATTACTTTTCAGCATTTTGAGGAACACTTTGTTTTCCTACACCAATCCAAGGTTGGAAAGGCTCATAGGAGTCAAAATGATAGATACCCCCACAAGTGACCCCATTTTAAAAACTACACCCTTTAACGTATTCATTGAGGGGTGTCATGAGTATTTTAACCCCACAGTTTTTTTCAGGAGTCAATGCAATTTAGAAGAGAAAAACTAAAATTTCATATTTTTGCAAATATGTCATTTTAAAGACAGGACTTTTTTCTATAGTACACATGAAAATGAGGATTTGCACCCCAGAATGGATACCCCTGTTTGTCCCGTGCTCAGAAACATACCCATTGTGGCCCTAATCTTACATCTGAAGGCACAATGGGGCCCAAAATGAAAGGAGCAACCGGTAGCTTTCGGAACAGAAATTTTGCTTGAAGGTGATTTAGTCCCCATTGCCCACTTGTAGAGCCCTTGAGTGACCAAAACGATGGAGAACGCCCACAAGTGACCCCATTTTGAAAAGCAGACCCCTTAACGAATTTATCTAGGGGTACGATGACTTTTTTGACTTCACAGTTTTTGAATGAATCTAAGCCAAGCTGAAGGAAAAAAAATACGATTTTCATTTTTTTGGTAATTCTGTCATTTCAAAAGCAGTTTTTTTTGTACCGCACATATATGAATGAAGACTTGCACCCCAAAATGGATACTCCTGTTTGTCCTGTGCTCAGAAACATACCCATTGTGGCCCTAGTATTACGTCTATATGCACAATGGGGCCCAAAATGAAAGGAGCAACCGGTGGCTTTCGGAACAGAAATTTTGCTTGATGGAGATTTAGTCCTCATTGCCCACTTGTAGAGCCATTGAGTGACCAAAACGATGGAGAACCCCCACAAGTGACCCCATTTTGAAAAGTAGACCCCCTAACGAATTTATCTAGGGGTATGATGACTTTTTTGACTTCACAGTTTTTGAATGAATCTAAGCCAAGCAGAAGGAAAAAATTATGATTTTCATTTTTTTGGCAATTGTGTCAATTTAAAAACTGTTTTTTTGGACAGTGTACATAGGAATGAAGACGTTCACCCCAAAATGGATACCCCCGTTTGTCCTGTGTTCAGAAATATACCCATTGTGGCCCTAATCTACTTAAAGGAAACATAGCTAGGCCTATAATGGAAGGAGCACCCATTGGATTTCAGGGTACAACGGAATAAATTCCAGTCCCCATTGCCCACTTGCAGAGCCATTGAGCGGCCAAAACGATAGAGAACCCCCACAAATGACCCCATTTTGAAAACTAGACCCCTTAACAAATTCATCTAGGGGTGTACTGCATATTTTGACCCCAAAGTATTTGAATGAATCTAAGCAAAGCAAAAGGAAAAAATTACGATTTTCATTTGTTTGGCAATTGTGTCAATTTAAAAACTGTTTTTTTTGGACAGTGTATATAGGAATGAAGACGTTCACCCCAAAATGGATACCCCTGTTTGTCCCGTGTTCAGAAACATACCCATTGTGGCCCTAATCTACTTACAGGACACATGGCTAGGCCCATAATGGAGGGAATGCCCGCTGGATTTCAGGGCAGAACTGAATAAATTCCAGGCCCCATTGCCCACTTATACAGAAAAAAAATTGACTTCCTAAAAATAATCCCTCCCCCCTGCCATCCCCATTTTTTTGGCATTCCCTAAATATTAGATAAAGGTAATAATATAAACTGCGTTTTATGTCCGAAGACAGGGGTAATTACGGAGGTTGCTTGGGATGGGCCCATGGGGCAAGAAAACCAGGTATCCCCCCCCCCTCCTCTCATGTATTTTGGGGGGTATTTCGTAACCTCAGCGGCGGGTATGGGGTGTAAAAAGTGGCGCTCTGTGAGGCTTTGTAATTTTGCTGCGGTGCGGCGGTCTCACAGAGAAGGCGCTCAACAAGCTGCTCCTGGAACTGCAAGAAGGCGAACGTTCCCGGGGCTTCTTGTAAATTACGTATTACAGGTAGCGGTCTGAATAACGCTGGGCTCACGTAGCCGTAGGCGGAATCTGCTTGCGGAGGCCCGCAGCGGATTCCAGCTGTGAGCCCGGCTGTGACCCTGCGTACGGCCGAGTAATGTACTGCGCATAACTGCCTACTCACACAGGCGTTTTTTTGTTTATATTTCCCGTGCCGTCGCTTAGAGATGACCCGGGTACCCGCAGCCTGTACACAATGTGTTTACACATGGGCTGCGAGTATATCCGCAGTCATAGAGCACAATGGGCTCTAGGTCGCGGATATTCGCGGTAAAATATAGCATGCCGTGTTCTGTTTCTGCGAGTGGATTACGTAATTCCGACCCGCTAATTGGGGGGAATTGTGTAATCCACGGCATGCGATTGATCCATGGATTACCGCTGATCAAGCACATGCAGAACCCGTAATTCCTCTCCGGTCATGTGTGACCGGCCTATTGTTAGTTCGCTACTTTATCACGTGACCGGGGACCGCTCAACGAGGCCACCGGTCACTGCTCCAAGCACTCAGCGACCGTTGGTCGCTGGGAGCAAGGAGATTTAAAATTTCCTGGGCTCCCCGGCTCCTGCGAATGTGTCCGGCATTTTGCCGGCGGGCACATACCCAGTAGCTGGCAGGATCCATGGAGGATAATCGCATCTGGATTCAAATGCGGAAGCCTCCAAGAAGATGTTTCATCTTCCCCCACCGATCGCATCGGTGAGGGGAGATGAAACTGCCACTTTTTAAAGAACTTTTACGTGATCGCCATTATGCATTGGATAACGGCGATGACGTGACCAGTAACCGCATACCGCGGCTCCCCGTGACATCTCCAGGCTCTTGGCTACCTTTGGTAGCCAGCAGCAGGGAGATTTTAAATTTCTTGGGCAATCTTTCACTTTTGCGCATGCGTCCGCCATCATGCTGACGGGTGCATGCGCCGAAGCTGGGGTAAGGTCCACGGATCAACATCCCACCAGGGAACAAATCCGGGGACCTTGGGTACGTAATTTCATCCCCCCTTACGGATACGATCCGTAAGGGGAAATGAAACTTTAACTTTTTAAACTTTTTTTAACTTTAAATTTTTTTTTTTTTTTACTTTTTAACTTTATATGATCACCGTTATCTGATGGATAACGGTGATCATATGACTGGAAACCGCATACAGCGGTCCCCAGTCATATCTCCCTGCACTCGGCTAACTGTGACAGCCGGGTGCAGGGAGATTTTGAATTTGCCGGGCTCGCCGGCTTCTGCGCATGCGCGCCACATCGGCACATCGCAGAAGCCAGCGGGGGGTCCCGACACCGGCCGGAGGACATCGGCGGACCTGAGGTGAGTATTTTCACCTCCCCTCATGGATCCGATCCATGAGGGGAGGTGAAACTTTTCTTTTTTTACACTTTTTTTCACTTTTCCGCGTTCGCCGTTATCCATTGGATAACGACGATCGCGGCACCGGGGACCGCTCACCGCGGTCCCCGCTGACATCTCCTGCCTCCTGGCTACCTACAGGAGCCGGGAGCCAGGAGATTTTAAATTTCCCGCGCCGCCGGGCCTTCTGCGCATGCGGCTGACGTAATGCCACCTGGCGCGCATGCGCAGAAGGACGGCTACGGGGCCCAAAGCATCGGGACAGTGGGGAGCAGTGCCACGGACCTCGGTGAGTAATTTCAGCTGCTCCGATGGATCCGATCCATCAGAGCAGCTGAATCTTTAACTTTTATTGCAGTTTTATTTACTTTTTTGCGATCGGCGCTATCTAGCGCCGATCGTAATGCCGGGCGGGGGTCCGAACAGCCCGGGATGACAGCTCCATGCTGTCAGCTACCTGCGGACACCGGCAGCATGGAGCTGTCACGTCCACAGCCCGAGGGGCTTTATTCTCTGCAGGACACGTTTTTACGTCCTCAGAGAATAAAGTCCACTTGGGCAGGATGTAAAAAGGCTATGGCCCAGTCGTTAAGGGGTTAATAGTGCCACGATTTAAGGCGAGCCTGGGTGTACATAAGTCTGTATTGTACCTAAACTACCCTAATTTTGGGTCCAGGAGAATGAATGTGACATTCTATGTTGTTTAATAGGCCTAACTCTGGTTTTATAGATACACTAACTTCAGATAAAAGAGCTTAATCACGTGAACAGATTCTCTTTGTTGGTCGCTTGTACTCCTCTTCTGGGGCGCCTCTTGTCCCTGTCCAGCAGTATTCTGCAAGCAGAGAAGCTTCCATTCTCCCTGATACCTTCGTTCCATTTTCAATATATCCTGACGGAATCGCTCTCCATGTTCGTTGCTCACAGCACCGCAGTTGTCAGGGAAGAAGTCCAGGTGCGAATGTAGGAAATGGATTTTGAGTGACGTGTTGCAACCTAATCGATGGCTCTTTTCTAGGAGTTTATTCATAAACTTCTCAACGTAATTACCAACTCTCCGATTTCCCAGGAAGCCATGCACAACATTTTAAATGCCTCCCATGCTGCTTTCTCCTGACCCTGAAGAACTTGCTCAAAGTTTTTATCTTTAAGAAGATGACAAATCTGCGGGCCAATGAAGATGTGATAGACACTTCTTATGTGATAGACGGGACGGCACCGGGGCCAAATGTGACTGCTACTATTGCACCCCCTATAGAGGAACTATTTGGCTGAGTTGGGAAAGCTTATCAACCTCTTCTGAAAGAGACAATCATTGTCACAAAATCAAATAGCAGTTACTAAGAAAGTGGGAGTTTGGTCGAATATGACCATCATAGTTTGATACAAAAAAACCTAAAACTAGGCTAACAAAGTACTGAGAGCGCTGTATATTTCACTTAGTAACACTAGCCTTCAATGGAAATGATTTTTTTTACTGCAGAATTATAATTTTTATTTATTACATTGTTTTAAGTGCAGTTTACTGTTTACATCCTATAAATGAATCTATTTAAAGGGAACCCGTCACATTCCACAGCATCATAAACATAAAGTTATAGCGCTGTTAGGGGAGGTGACAGGGAATAGGGGATGTATGTTTTATACTCATCCACTCCCGCGATCCAGCAATGTTCTCCTCTGAAGTTGGCACGTGGTATGAAAATCTGACTTATTTTTGAGTCCCTTATACAAGTCTGAAAAGAGTACAACTTTTGTGTTGCGCTCCAACTTCGGAGGAGGACACTGCTGGATCGCGGGAGTCGGTAAGTATAAAAAATACATCCCCTGGCTCTGTGTCACATCCCTAACAGCACTGTAACTTAGTTAATGGTGCTGCAGGGTGTAACAAGTTTCCTTAAAAAAAAGGCTTGCATTAGAAGTCATGCCCCTATTATGAGAGAGTTCATAGCGCTAGACCCAAGTTTTTAATTACCGTATATACTCAGGTATAAGCCGACCCAAGTATAAGTGGAGGCGCCTAATTTTACCCCCCAAAAATGAGAAAACTAGGTGCCTCGAGTATAAGCCTAGCTAGACTAGGTAAAAAAACCCCCAAAAAAACGCAATACTCACCTCCCAGCCAGCGTCTGTGTCCCTGGCACGATGGTCTCCCTGGCGGTGTGACAAACTGCTATGTAATCCTCCCCACTGTCATCTCTCTCTGCTCGGCTTTGAATTCCCCCGTTGTCAGCAAGTAAGCGCTGTGATTGGATTGAGCGCCAGCCAATCACAGCCGGCGCTCGATGAACCAATTACAGCCATTTAGTGATGTCATTCACTGGATGGCTGTGAATGATCGAGCGCTTACTTGCTTACGGTGGGAGCTATTCAAAGTCAAAAAGAGAGATGACAGTGGGGAAAATTACATAGCAGCTTGCCGCACCACCGGAGAGACCATTGCGCTGGGGACACACGCCGGTTGGGAGGGGAGTATTGCGTTTTTTTTTACCTAGTCCCTCACTTGAGTATAAGCCGAGGGGGGCTTTTTCTCAGCATTAACAAAAGTGCTGAAAAAGTTGGCTTATACTCGAGTATATACGGTACTTTGATAACTTTTAAGAATTTCTAGCATGAGTCCAAAATTTAAATATGACCACTAAGTGATTTGTTTTTCCTTTTTTAAAAAACTTTTTGAGATATTTGGTTCGTATGCTTGTAAACATCCTCCTCAAGCAATATTTGTGCAGACTGTGGAAAACATTTTTGGCTTTGCAGGAATGCCTGAGATAATATCCCAGTTACTACATAATCTGTTTGGGTTGTTTTCAAGGTTGTAGTATTAAGGAAGAGAATGCGTGATAATATAAGAAGCTCCTCCCTGTAGATGAATCCTTTGAAGCTCCGCTTTTAGACGAAACACCCAGACATCTCCATGCAATGTGTGTATTCGAGACATTAAACTGAGCTCATGAAATGACAGGGACTTGCTGTCTGTTTCACTCACCTGTCTTCACCGTGCAGCATTCTTTATAACGGGAACAGAAGGAAAAGCAAACTAAATAAACCCAAAAGAAATAATAACTAACGTAAAATGTTCGCAACGTCTACGGGATCTAAAATGTATATATGTGCACACATATGGTATAAAAAGTCTACAAATCTCTGTTAAAGTACCAGGTTTTTGTCATGTTAAAAAAAGATGATTGCTTTCTGACCCGTTATCTGTACAATTCCATTGAAAGACAAAACTGAAATCATTTTGGGTGGAAAAATAAAAATAACAAAACTAAAATAATGTAGCTGGATAAGTATGAACACCCTCTTATATTTAGGGATAAGCTTGTGTTCAGATTTAGGGCTTAGTCACACAGGCACATCGGCACCCGTACACGGGCGGCGATGCGCCCGTGTGACTGAGCCCTTACTGCAGGTAGCAGACGGACGCACTTCAAGGCGGATGACTCCCCGCAGCGCTGAGGAAAGAACATGTTCTTTCTTCCGGCGCTGCAGAGAGACGTCCGTCCTGAAGTGCGGCCGTCTGCTACCTGCAGTAACACGGGCACTGATGCGCCCGTGTGACTAAGCCCTTAGCCAATCACATTTAAACACGTTAACTAGAGATGAGCGAGCAAACTCGTTAAGGCGATTTACTTGAGAGAGCATCGCCTTTTTCGCGTACCTGCTGGCTCGTCCCTGAAAATTCAGGGGGACTACGGGGGCGGCGGAGGGGAGCGGGGTGGAGAGTGAGAGAGATCTCTCTCTCTCCCTCCCGATCCCTTCCGCAACCCCACGCTCACCCCCGCGCTCCTCCCCCCCCCCCCCCCGAATCTTCAGGGACGAGCCAGCAGGTATTCGAAAAAGGCAATGCTCTCTCGAGTAAATCACCTTAACAAGTATGCTCGCTCATCACTAATGTTAACTCCTTAGTGACCAAACCTGTTTGCACCTTAATGACCAACTAATTTTTCACACTTTTTTATCATCGCATTTCATTTTTCCGTCAACATCGCCATACCAGGACTTGTTTTTTGCATCACAAGTTGTATTTTTTAAATGGCATCCTTTTTAGGTACATATAATGTATTGTATGACTTTTATAAAAAATTCTTTAGTTGTATAGGGGGGAAAAAAGAAATTCTGCCTTTTGTTTTTTGTATTTCATTTTTACAGCATTCAGTGTACAAAATAACTAACCTGAATCCCATTGAAAATCTGCCTGCTGAGCTGAAGAGGGCGTTACACACGAGATGCCCTCGCAATCTGACAGATTTGGGGGGCTTTTGCAAGGAAGAGTGGGCAATGATTGCCAAGTCAAGATGTGCCATGCTGATAGACACTGACTCCAAAAAGACCGAATGCTGCTATAAAGTCAAGCGTACATCAGCAAAGTATTAGTTTTAGGGCTCTTTCACTCGGGCATCATTTTCGCGCAGAATAGGCTTGTCAAATAATCGTTTCTATTAGAAATACCGGTTTCCTATAAAAACGTCCAGATGAAGGAATTTTAGATGGGCAAAAAACAAGCACCTTACAAAGATAGGACATACGTGGCTACAATGCACTCATCTAAGGTCCGTGCTGCGTGCAAAGATAGGACCTCACCAACCTTTGGCATGAGCTGCGCAGGAGTTTCGATAGACTCCTATGGGAGCTGGATAACACACAACACGCAGCTCCCAATCATGTGAATGGGCAGCTTCACCTGTTATAGTAATGATATTAGTATACCTTATATCATTTAGTATCTTGTCATGTGTTTCTTATATCAGCTTGGGCAAATAGATGTATATATAGTTAAATCTACTCCCTTACTAAAAGGTTAGCAGTTAGACCCTTGCGTCTTCCTCCCACTCATGTTTCCCACAGAGCAGTTGTACATTCTGATTGGATAAGCTTCTCATTTACTGATAACGTTATATGCTTCTTCCACATTTTTTCACTTTTAATTAGAGATGAGCGAACGTACTCGTAATGAGTACTTACGCACCCGAGTACCGCCATTTTCGAGTACTTCAGTACTCGGGCGTAAAGATTCGGGGGGCGCCGGGGGGCGGGGAGAGGCGCGGCGGTGCGGGGGGGAGCAGCGGGGAACAGGGGGGAGCCCTCTCTCCCTCTCCCCCCCACTCCCCACTGCTACCCCCCGTGCCGCCACGGCGCCCCCCGAATCTTTACGCGCGAGTACTGCTGTACTCGAAAATGGCGGTGCTCGGGTGCGTAAGTACTCGTAACGAGTACGTTCGCTCATCTCTACTTTTAATACTTTACTAACGTGAATTATCATATCATTGTATTACCCAATCCTGTATGAGCACAATAACTCTTTTTGTATACTCCTATTTTGTGATGTAACACTTGGCCATAAGAGCGATTGTATTCCTTTGAATAAAGCAGAAGAGTACTGGGGACTGACGGATAACATCCATGAGTTCAAATACATATATTCATGCATGAACCAATTTGGAGCAAATCAGTGAAATCCTCTGGAATATGATTTATTTCCATTACACACAGCTAATTAAAATCTGGGCTTGTTAGAAATCGCCCGTTCACATAAATTTTCGAGCAGTTAGCCACAATTTTTGAACGCGCTTATTGTGCATGAAAATGATACCCATGTGAAAGAGCCCTAGGGGTGTACATATTTATGCAACTATATTTTTTTAGTTTTTTTAATTATTCCACCATAGAAGATTTGTGTTTTTCTACTTAACTCTCAGGATCGGATTGCTGACCAATAGTTGGGCAGCGCTTAGTGGGGACACACACAGGAAGGAAGTACAGAGTGGAGAATTGTAAGAAATGTAGTTTCAAGCAGGCATGTGGTGGCCATCTTGGAAAATAGTAATGCAAGTGAACATCAGAAACAGAGGGTAGGATAAGAAAGTAATGGCTGCTCCATTTCTACACATAATCAGCTGTGCATAACCATGGCGCAAACAACTTTTATATCTGGAAATTTAGAAAATTCCCTTCACAACCGGAATACCCCTTGAAGGTGGTTGAACCCGCATGGAGAAAGCCCAATAGTTCTTTGACCTTTGCCATTGGAGGAAAGGAGTACCAAGCCTCTTGAAACTCAATTTTCCTGATTCTTTGTTTCTCTAATTTAGGGTGCATTCACACGAACGTATATCGGCTCGGTTTTCACGCCGAGCCGATATACGTCGCCCTCATCTGCAGGGGGGGAGGCTGGAAGAGCCCAGGAGCAGGAACTGAGCCCCCGCCCCCTCTCCACCTCATCTCCGCCCCTCTGCACTATTTGCAATGGGGAGAGGCGGGGCGGGGGCGTAGCTAATTCTCGGAACCTAGCCCTGCCCCCGCCCCGCCTCCTTTCATTGCAAATAGTGCAGAGGGGCGGAGAGCAGGCAGAGAGGGGGCGGGAGCTCAGTTCCTGCTCCTGGGCTCTTCCTGCCTCCCCCCCTGCAGATTAGGAGGACGTATATCGGCTCGGCGTGAAAACCGAGCCGATATACGTTCGTGTGAATGCACCCTTAAGGTGGTAGAGGGGGCACTCTGAGCCCCTCCACACACAAAAAACATACAAACCACCTATAACCTTCTTCTTCAATGTGTCCTTCGCATGTTGCTTCTTCTGAGGGCAAAGGATAAGCGGCAAAAGTTCTCCATTTACCAAAATCCCTGACCAATGCTCGTACAATATGTATACTTGTTCCTAATTAGAACTCATGAATCTTGGAATTAGGTTATTTATATTGCACATGTCTGACGATATTATGATGTAGACACAACTGAAGTACTCTTGAAGTGGATATCTGCCGAGCACATGTTCTTCCTTACAACTACATCATCCCACTACGCTTGTGCCAACACAGGTCGCAGCTATCCATCATAGAGTATCTAGTCCCTTTAATTCCTATGATACTATAATCGTACTGCACTTCCTCCAAAGCCTCGCACATAATCCTCCATCATAAACAAGTAATTCTAAGGTAAACATAACACTTATCCTATACCATAATCCATTTATCTAACATAACAATATCATAGCACATACCGGACGCAGACTCAACCAACTGGGGAGAAATAGTAAAAAAATGCCACCAAAGTAAAAAAGGGCAAAGTGAGATAAATAATTGTATATAAGTACATATTTAACTACTAAGCTAATGTATATATGTATATCATGTCTATGGGAGCTGTCGGCGTATTCCGGCCGCATGATAGAACCAGAGCTCTTTTCTGGCCGCATGTAAAAGCACCCACCATAATCGGCAGAATATGTGCTATTTTTCCCTGCTGGGCGATGGTTCATGGCACAAAATCGCCCATGTGAATGAATGCATTGGAATCCAATGCCTCAGATGGTCGTGATTTTCGGCGCGAGAGCGTGGCTAAATAGCCACTTAAAAATGCTCGTGAGAATAAATCCTAATAGTGTGATTTAAAATTCCTTACTATGAACAGAGTTCTAAAATATCACTGCATTTTGAACATTGGGGCAAGCCATGCAACCCCCACATGACCTACAACCCCATTTCGGTCCATCAATTCCAAAGACTCTGTTGATGACTGGTCCAGGGTAATAACTACAAGGGAGTTCATCTCATATATTTTCAGATCTATGGTAAGTCAATGTGGCATGGGGTAACAAATATTTCTTTAATGGATTATACATTCATAATACCCCCAATCTCTCTCCAATACCTGCTTCATTTTCCTCCACCAAAAATTATGTCAGAAGATAAATCTTACTTGCTCAGATGACTTCAGTCTTGTGGTTCTTGTAATCAAAGGAGTTTTCCAGAAAAAAAACTGTTGATGAATTTTATACATGTCTTGGTAATATTGCGATTAAGCTTTCCCATTCCTCAATGATGTACTGATTATTTTTATGGTCACATTATTCACATAATCAATGAAGATTTTATCGCTAATTGTTGAGATGCATCACCAATTTATATTAAATGATTATAGTGCACACTCACTAGTTTGTCATTGGATTTGACTAGAGATGAGCGAGTATACTCTCTAAAGGCAATTACTCGAGCGAGCATTGCCTTTAGCGAGTACCTGCCCGCTCGAGACAAAAGGTTCGGGTGCCGGCAGCTGGCAGGGAACTGCGGGGGAGAGCGGGGCGGAACGGAGGGGAGATCTCTCTCTCCCCCCCGCTCCCTCCTGCTGACTTCCGCTACTCACCGCTCCCCCGCGCCGGCACCCAAACCTTTCGTCTCGAGCGGGCAGGTACTCGCTAAAGGCAATTGCCTTTAGGAAGTATACTCGCTCATCTCTAGATTTGACTAATTAAGTGCTTATGCAAATGTGCCTTTAGAACTGGTTGGCAGCAGTTTATTACCCACTCCCCATATAAATAAACCAAGCCAAGTGCTACATATATTGGGGGTTGAGAGAGATTTTATCAACCCAATTTGCATCAAACCTTAAAATCTTTATTCCAAAAATCGAACCTCTTTTGTCCAGAGAGTCCCGTTTATGGCCTCTCTGTCAATAGAGCATTATCCTAAACAATTTGCTGACTATCCTTTTCATGGGAGAAAGCCATTACCAGATTCCTCTGGGAGTGGCTTATCTCCGTGAAGACAAGGATCAGAGAGTTGAAATCCAACTGACCAATCTGTATCTCCCCCAACATCAGCCACCAGTGGAGAGTCAGGAGGCCCCATACACTTTAGGTGATCACTGAAATCAGCGAGCTAGGCCTATCTGAATTTGATGTGGATGGCCACCCTTAACCAAGGCTAGGGAGGCCTGCAGCCTTTTGTTGTCCACAAACATGTTAAGGCCCTTTTAGACACAACGAGAATCGCTCAAAAATCATTCAAAGCCATCTTTTAAACAATTCTCGTTCTGTCTAAATGCATGGACATTGTGTACTTTTTGTGCGCGAGATTTTCTGTGCCTGTGTCATGCTGTGAATTCACAGCGGGGCACGGGCTGTAAGCACAGAGAGCACTACAGCTGTTTGCTTATGAAAAACAGCTGTATTGTTCTATTAGTGGCCGCGGCTGTGTCCTGTTCTGCCTGCATAGCTGTATAGTAGCTAATTAGCTACTATAAAGTATGCAAAGATGATCGCTCAAAACTGTTGCACCGACAGTATCTTTAACTGGCTTCTGAGAGTCTCCGTTAATGAGCCCTCAATAAATTGTTCTCCGAGTGCCTGGTCAGTCATGCAGTCATCCCGTGTAAAGGTGCATTTACACTCAAGGATGATTGCTCAAAAGATGTTTTTTGAGCAATCATTTTGCTCAACTACCTATTGTAGTTGCCTATTAGTACCAATTAGTAACGTGTGACCGGAGTACTCCTCTGGGGTACTGCAGCATCACTGAAAAGATGGCTTTTGAGTGAATTTTGAGCGATAACCGTTGTGTCTAAATAGGCCTTTAATAGTACATTACTGTTTACTAATAAAATGTGGTCTTATTGTAATCTAAGTCACATTTATAGACAAACGCAATCTAACTAAACTAATTAAACACAGAGAGTTGTAGCCTTCATGTCTTTTGTTGAGCGCATTGAGTAAACATCTACAGTGCAAGGAGACCAAGCAAGTGAACCTCTATGTTAATGACTTGTCAAAGAGGTAATTAGATAAAAATCATTTTATTTAATAAGATGAGATTGGAATATTGGAAGTGTGGGTTTCCCAGGTGCTTTCCATAATAACTAAAGGCAATCAAAGCTTGATTAAAGGAATTTCCTGGGATAATTTTTTTTAAAGCAGCTGGCCATGGTAAAAAAATAATAAATAAATAATTAAAGTCTATGGAGCGGCTGGCTGGAAAACTTTAGCCTCGGGCAAGCATACAGCACTTACTATTGAGTAAAGGTCCACCCTAAAGGTGAAAACACAAAGTGCAAATGGCTACATGCAGACAAACCACGCCTACCCCTTGTGTCCAATGGCGGCACAAATTACTGCCAAAGTTGTCTTCTCTGCTCTGTCCACGGCAATGCAGTTCTTCAAATTTAAAATCCCCGCCTGCTGAAAGGGCTGTGTCTGATTGGCTGAGCGCTCAGCCAATCAGATGCAGCCCTTTCAGTAGGCGGGGATTTAAAATCCCCGCTTGCTGAAAGAATTTATTACAGTGTCAGGACCCAAGCAGCTAGACGCACCTTAGCGCCAGCAGCGGCGGAGAGGTGAGTATATATATATATTTTTTATTTTTAACACAAGCTAGGAATGATTTTCAGGGAAGGGCTTATATTGGGTTTGCTGGCAGCAGCAGTGGCCCTATTGAAAGCAATGGCAGACATTCATTGTGACAGCTGTGGCAGGGGACTCTTTACTCCTCGCGGGGAGTCTCCTTGTCACTGAACACTGTGACAGTGCTGACACAGTGTCCAGTGACAATGGGACTCCCTCCGGGGAATATTGACGCGCACCACGGACCTATGGTGCACACATATCCTATCTTTTGCAAGTGTGCGTGTTTGCATACCTGTAAAACACTAACATGTGAACACACCATAGGGAACCAGTGGTTCTAATAGACACGTGGTTTTGTGTGGACGTATGTACGCACATAAACACGCTCGTCTGAATGAGGCCTAAGCTGCATAAAACCTCTGTAAATGGTTATAAACAATAGAGAAATCATTTAAAAATGGAATTACATTTAAATTAAAAAGCATTTTCAACAGTTCACAGAGGTTTTATACTGTTTACTTACTGTTTTCAGTATCAGACACTGAATGGAGCGTATGATACAATTTTTTGTAGTGTGCTTCTCAATGACACATTGAACTGTAAGGCTGGTTTCACATAGGGCGGATTTGCCGCGGTTTTGCCGCAGCAGATCCGC
Source organism: Eleutherodactylus coqui (assembly GCF_035609145.1). Lineage (NCBI taxonomy): Eukaryota > Metazoa > Chordata > Amphibia > Anura > Eleutherodactylidae > Eleutherodactylus > Eleutherodactylus coqui. Next base: position 40,919,910 of record NC_089845.1, read on the forward strand.
CCGTGGCAAAACCGCCTGCGGCCGCTAATCTCGGGGTTAGCCAGCCATGTGGATGAGGTTTCTCAGAAACCTCGTCCACATGGGACGGCTAATCCGCAGCGGTAAATCCGGCTGAAACCGCGGCTGCGGCAGCCGCGGTTTCCAAAGATTGAGCATGTCTGTTTACTTTCAAAGCCGCCGCGGCTTAAACCGCGGCGGTTCTCCCGGCGGAAATCTCACGGTTTTTGCTGCGGCCAAACCGCGAGATTTCCGACGGGAATACGCCCCGTGTGAACCCTGCCTAAGGCTGGGTTCACACAGGGCGGATTTGTGGTGGTTTTGCCACGGATTGCCGTTGCATATCCGCACTGCGGCAAAACCGCTGCGTTTGCAGTGCAATGCAGCACAAATGAGTTTTGGAAAAAAGCTGTTCTCACAGGACGGATTTTTTTCCGCACAGCCGCAGTGCGGAAATGCAACTGCGGCGCGGTTTTAAAAGAAGCAGCATGTCCATTCTTCTGTCTTTTCCGCAGCGCTTTTTTGTCCATAGACCTCTATGGATGCAGCTAAATCCGCACCAAAAAACGCTGCAAAATGTAAAAAAGCGCTGCAGAAAAAAACGCTTGCGGATTTTTCTACAAGAACATCCGCAGGAAAATCTGCAAGCCTAAATTTACCTTTGATGCGGTTTGGCCGCAGAAGCAGTTCTTCTGCGGCAAAACCGCAGCAAATCCGCCCTGTGTGAACCCAGCCTAAGGTTTTCAAGTCATTACATATCATTATATGCGTAATGCATGAATCATGCCTCGGCTCCTTGTCGGGAATTAAGTAAAAAGGAGCTTACTTATGTAATAATCCAGTGAATAATCCACTTTAATATCAAAAAAACTTAATTAAACTCTCCTTTTGAGTAACTTCTATTTTTATTTTTCCCCAAGTGTATCTTTGAGATACTTATCATAGGAGGTGTTTTTCTAAAGCAGGTCTTTACACAGTTTGTGAGGTTTCTGTAAACTTCGGGCTGCTATTTCATGTACAGACACGGTTTGCTATTGTTTAAGTAAAACATTTGAAACAGTTGTAGGTAAATAGCTGCTTTATACAATGTATCGCTTCTCATGCTAACCATGGCTCCCAGGCATGTCATTAGCCCTCTGACGTATATTTGTTTTTGTCAGGCTGTTTTGTTAGATATTGCTAAGCATTTCGTAATGACAATGCAGTTTTTTTTCTATCTGCCAGAAGTTCTTCATAACTTGTTCCAGCAGATATCAAACCTTCACTTAAAATAACAGATTTTTTTTCAAGGCAGCTCAGATTAGTTTTAGTCAACATCTTCATAGAGCTGCTCTCTGCTGCACTTTTCTCATCCTCTTTCTTCAAGAAGGTTGATGACATTTGCTATGAAATGTTACGTTTTGCTTTAGGACTGTAGTAAATAGGAAGAGAAGTATTTGTACATTTACTTCAATTTTCAATGTTATTACCCGCAATGTTCATGTTACAAGATAAATATTAAGATTTAAGAGGTTTGATATTTCAAATCTCCACCTACTTAGGGCTCTTTCAGACGGCGTATTTGCATGCACAAAATTTGGTGTGCAATACGGAGTGAATAGAACCCATTGATTTGAATGGCATTTTTACGGCACCGGCGGGCGAATGTAAAAACACAGACGCCCATGTGAAAGAGCCCTGAGGCTGAAAAAAGGTATATTTCCATGCAGTTCAGCCTATTACCCCCAATGTTAATCCAGAGGGAGGAAAAAAACAAACAAACAATGAGGTAAAAGCCAATTTTTCTCATTTTAAGGCTTCTTTCACACGAGCGCATATTAGCCGTCTGTTTTACGGTCGGTCGATATGCGCTGGGATCTGATGCATTGGATTCCAATGCATCAGATCACATGGGTGTATTTGCAAGACATAAAAACGCCCGGCCAAGCCAATATAGCGTCGGGCTTTTTACATCGGGCCCAAAACATAGTTCTGGAACTATGTTTTGGGCTGGAATACGTTGACCGCTGCATGGGCTCCTATGGGAGCCCATGGCAGTGGCTGTAGGTGGGAGGGAGTTTAGCAGTGTAGCTGCTAAACTCCCTCCCTCTGTTCTCCTCCCCCAGCGCAGGCTCACCTCTCTTCCTCCCTGCTCGTTCGGTACAATGGGAGGGGGCGGGATGGGGGCAGAGCTAAGTGCCGATCCACCCCGCCTCCTCCCATTGATGGCTATGGACAAGGGGAGGGACATGGGTGGAGATAATCGCCCGCCCCTTGTCCATAGCCATCAATAAGAGGATGAGGGATGGACCAGCGCTACGCTACGCTCCCGTCTAGCCCCCTCCCATTGCACAGAATGAGCGAGGAGGAAGATTGGTGAGCCTGCGATGGGGAGGGAGGGGAAATGGGAGATGGCCTGGTGAGGTCGTCGCATTTGCACCGGCCTCACCAGGCCATAAGAATGGGCGCAAAAACGTTTGATTTGTGCACTGGTTCACCAGCTTTTTCGTCCCCAACGTAGCGTATATGATATGCACTCGTGTGAAAGAGCCTAAGGCCTAGTGCCCACGGCTGTGACAGGCTCCGCAAGCAGAATTCCGTAGCGGAGCCTGTTACGGCGCCCCCCCAGAGACACCATACTTACCTCCGGATCCACCTCCCGACATCCCGCATGACGCTCTGGCGCGCATGTGCAGTAGAGCGCATGACGTGGCCGGCGCATCATATGACTCGCCCACAGCATCACATGATGCATCGGCAGTGTCATATGACGCGGCCAGCGGTAGGCGGGGTAGCGTTTACACGGTATCTTCCGCTGTGCTACAGCGGAAGATAGTGTGACGGACGGCTTCCATTGACTGCAATGGAAGCCGTCTGCGCGCGGGTGAGTACGGGTGAATTCACGGGGCGGAATTCCGCACTGTGAGCATTGCACTATTAGGTCCAATAGAAACCGCCCGTGGGAATTAGCCCTTAGGCAAAAAAAACCCCTTCCCAACTCCAATCGGGCAATTAGAATAATCCCAGTTAATTTCAAAAGGTAAGCAGGGCGAATAGGGCATTATACATGCATTATTGGAACACTTATTTCCTGACCAATAAAGTATTAGTGATTCTTACAAGGTTCCTTGTAATATTCAACCTTGAAAATAAAAATGATAAAGTGCAAGCAAGATTGTTGGAATAAAAATACAAATTACTAACAAAGAGAGCTGAAGAAAGTATCTTAAAGGGAAACTTTCCCATTGAGCATGGGTCTGATCTGCAGGGAGCTTTTCTAGAGCAGCAGGAGCTGAGCAGTTTGCTTTGCAGTTCTGTTGAAAAAGATTCAGTAAAACTTGTATTTTATCCATCTACATCCCTGCTCTTTGTTGGTGAGGAGTCCAGTGGGCGGAGCTATCAGTGATTGACAGGGATCTGCGTATGCAGTGTCATATAAGGAAGACTGACAATCACTAAAAAGGACCACCTGAATATGTACAAGTCAACCAGCAGCGACCTCTTCATTTTGATTCAGAAGCAACATTGACAATTCACATCAGCTAATTCAGGATTAACCCCTTAACTCTCCATGACGTACAGTTACGTCACGGAGATTCAAGGTTTGTATGGATGGGGATCAGAAGCCGATCCTGCTCTATACAATGCTGGTACTGGCTGTATCTTTTAGTAGTGTGGCTGCTGACTGTACAGAGTCAAGGTGTGGTATGTAATCGTGTGAACAGGGACGTAGCAATGGTCGGTGCTGGTGGCACAGTAGCAACAAGTTCCATGTGGAAGGTCAGGGCAGGCAGTGAGCAATAACAAAGTCCAATAAACATAGCCAAGGTTAGGTAGCATAGAAGTCAGAATAACTGGGAGTCAAGGCAGGAGTCAGAACCAGAATGCACAAACAGGGTTTTGTCACCTATATTAGGTGCAGATGTCTAATATAGCAGGTATAATGACAGTATTGGAGGAGGAGGAGCTATGGGAGCATGCACTTAGTTTTTTAAGAGACTAGGCAGGCGTCAATTTGCACCCTATGGGCACACATTGGGATTGAGAAGAGGGAAGGAAGTACCTGGTGGCAAAATTTGGCATGTGAGTGCGGCAGCAACCACCTGAGGCTACAGGAACAGGTGAACCATGGTGGAAGCATGCTGTGACAGCAGTGCTTAGTACCTACTCAAAGTGGTCCAGGAAAGGACAACTGGCAAGGAGAGTTATGGAGCAATAGAAGAAGATAACCTGCTCTCATGAATTATGTTTTTTTCACATAGAGATGGCACTACAATGCACTACAATGAAGAAGACAAGATGGTGAAGGCAGTGTGATACCCATGTGGATGTTATGGTAAAAAGTACCACCTACCAAAACAATGTTGCAGACCAAATATACCCCTTCATGGCAACAGTATTCCCTAATGGCAGTGGCCTCTTTCAGAAGGATAATGCTCCCTGCCACACTGCAAGAATTGCTTTGGAATGGTTAGAAGAACATGACAAAGAGTTCAAGGTGAAGACTTGGTCTTCAGGTTTTCCAGTTTTCAACTGATCACATTGACTTGGTCAGAATGTTAATTTGTATTACATGTTGGCTTTTGCGAACTTTTATGTTTAGTGCAATAAGTAATCATTGATGTTAATTTATTTCCACAGTCCATATAGATCCTAAGTGCAGCAGCTACAATGTAGTCCAGTACTAGAGTATTGTGATACGCTTGCAATATCTACAGCTGTGATATTTCATACACCTGCAATGTTTCATGCCTTGAGGCAGACGTACATGAAATGACACTGCACACAACGTCTAGATATCTTTCACCAACCGCTAAGCTATTATATGGGCCTTACATTAGCTATTTGCCTATAGAGTGCAGGCACTTTGAAGAGTCATCAAAGACATATAGAAAATGCTTGTGTTTAATCAGACTAGAATGCCCTTCAGCCTCCTCTTGTAAAGGCTAGGCATCTTAAAGTAATGTCATGACATGCGGCGTGTACTCTTCAATCAATGTGTTTTCAATCAATATTCGGTCAAATATCTTTCAATGTATCTATGGAATTCTTATGTAAAGCTCTCTGTGGACAGCAGTGTCTCCTTCTCCAGACTTGTCTAATGTGGAATGACAAAGAAAACGAACACAGTTCATGTCCTCAAGTTATACCCAAGGGCAAGCGAGTAGAGATGAGCAAGTATACTCGCTAAGGCACATTACTCAAGCGAGTAGTGCCTTAGCCGAGTATCTCCCCGCTCGTCTCTAAAGATTCGGGGGGCGGCGAGCTGCAGGGGAGAGCGGGGAGGAACGGAGGGGAGATCCCCGCCGCAACTCACCTGTCACCGGCCCCCGAATCTTTAGAGACGAGTGGGGAGATACTCGCTCATCTCTACAAGCGAGCTTTCGTCATGCCCAAGGCAGGGGATTCGGAGGGAGCTGGAGCCCTTCCACTGTTGCTCTTCTGAATCTGCTGAATCCCTCTATATAGAAGCACTAATTATTTACAGTGGGTGGCTTTTACACATTACATATCCATTCCTATGGGGCAGAGACTGTTCCCACACTAATGAGCGCTTCCTTTTAGTCCAATGAGGACTTTGTCATCTATGACTTTATAAGCCACTAAGAAAGAACATTGGATTTGATGTACAAACAAAATTTAAAGGCACAGCATAATTTTTTTTTACACCATGAATTGTACCTCTTCTCTCTCAGTGGCGCTCTAGGTGATTCCCTACTCTTCCTAAGGCCTTATTCACACAAGCATTTTTTGTGACTAATTTAGCCGCAATAAAAAATCACGATCATCTGAAGCATTGGATTCCAATGCATTCATTCAGATGACTCATTTTTAGGCTTCTTTCACATGAACGTAGATTGGCCAGCCGGTTTCACGGCGGGCCAATATGTGCTGTGATCTGATCCATTGGATTCCAATCAGGGCCGTAAGTAAAGGCTTTAAGGGCCCTGATGCAAAAGGTGAGCTGGGGCCCCCCCTCTATCTGTATCTGTACCCGTACCCATACCTAAACCATGCTGCACAGAGACATAACTTGAAGCTTCTGGGCCCCAATGCAAAACCTGTAACAGGGCCCCCAACTATAATGCTTTACTCATAGTACTGGGCTCCCTATATGGAGAAGAGAGGCCTTATGGGCCCTCTAAGGCTCCTGGGTCCGGGTGCAACCGCATCCCCTGCACCCTCTATAGTTACGCCCCTGATTCCAATGTATCAGATCACATGGGCGTATTTCTGAGATGTAAAAACGCTCGGACAAGCCAATATAGCGCTGCGCATTTTTACGTCGGGCCCAAAAGATAGTCCTGGAACTATCTTTTGGGCCGGAATACGTCGGCCGCTGCATGGGCTCCTATGGGAGCCCATGGCAGCAGCCGTAGGTGGGAGGGAGTTTAGCAGCGTGGCTGCTAAACTCCCTCCCTCTGTTCTCCTCCCCCGATAAGCGCAGGGGAGCTAAGTGCCCGCCCTCTCTCTGCCCCTAGTCCATAGCCATCAATGGGATGAGGCGGGGCGAACCGGTGCTTAGCTCCGCCTCTATCCTGCCCCCTCCCATTGCACAGAGCCAGCTGGGAGGAACGAGAGGTGAGTCTGCGATGGGGATGGAGGGGAAATGAGTGATGGCCTGGTGAGCTCTGCGCATTTGCGCCGGCCTCACCAGGCCATATGAACGGGCGCACATACGTTTGATTTGTGCGCCGTTCACCAGATTTTTCACTCCCAACGTAGCGTATATCATCCGGCTTTGAAAACGGGCGGCCGATATGCGCTCGTGTGAAAGAACCCCCAGCCATGTAATAACATCACGCCGGGACTGTGAGGGACTAAACGATTGGTATTTTAACCAAACGATAAGTGAACGAGCCAACGATGATCTTTATACCTGAATAAAATGAACAATGAATGAAAAGTGAATGATTATCGTTCGTCATTCAGTCATTGCCTCGCATTTACACTGACCAATTGCACTGATAAACAAAGATTTTGCTACTGGGAGCAAAACATGTGATTTACATTATATAGAGTGCGCTGAATCCAAATCTGAAGTCCAAAGGACTTCTAGATCTTAAGTTATAGGCCAACTACAGTTTGGCGACGGCTTGGTAGACTAACCCACGTATTGATACATCGCAACATTGTAATTGGTGCCTGCATCATGCCTTCCAGCGCCTCGGCAACACCTCCTGGCAGCAGCGGGTTCCTGCAGCGTCTCAGCATGTCAGTCAGCTGATGTCAGCAGTTGCCTATATAATGCGAGACAGTACTGTTTTCTTATAAAGTAGTATGACTGTTTTAGCCTAAAGATGAGCAATCAGAGCTGTTAACCATCCAGACAATGTTTGCTACAAAAACCTGACAAAGAGAGTAAAGATGGCTGAAAAGTATTATTAAGTATTGTTTGGCGTCAGAGGCATAACTTAAAGGTCCTGGGCCCCAATGCAAAACCTGTAACAGGGCCCCCAACTATATTGCCGAAAATAAGACAGTGTCTTATATTAATTTTTATTCAAAAATGTTTAACCTTTTTTACATGTATAGCTGCCTGGACACGATTTAAATTAAAGGGGTTGTCCCGCGAAACAAAGTGGGGTTCAGCACTTCTGTATGGCCATATTAATGCACTTTGTAATGTACATTGTGCATTAAAGGGGTTGTCCCGCGCCGAAACGGGTTTTTTTTTTTTTCAACCCCCCCCCCCGTTCGGCGCGAGACAACCCCGATGCAGGGAGGTAAAGAAAGCTCACCGGAGCGCTTACCTGAATCCCCGCGCTCCGGTGACTTCTCTACTCACCGCTGAAGATGGCCTCTTCCTCCGTGGACCGCAGCTCTTCTGTGCGGTCCACTGCCGATTCCAGCCTCCTGATTGGCTGGAATCGGCACGTGACGGGGCGGAGCTACACGGAGCTACACGGAGCCCCATAGAAGACTGCAGAAGACCCGGACTGCGCAAGCGCGGCTAATTTGGCCATCGGAGGGCGAAAATTAGTCGGCACCATGGAGACGAGGACGCCAGCAACGGAGCAGGTAAGTATAAAACTTTTTATAACTTCTGCATGGCTCATAATTAATGCACAATGTACATTACAAAGTGCATTATTATGGCCATGCAGAAGTGTACAGACCCACTTGCTGCCTCGGGACAACCCCTTTAATTATGAGCCATACAGAAGTTATTCACTTACCTGTTCCGTTGCTGGCGTCCCCGTCGCCATGGTGCCGTCTAATTTCAGCGTCTAATCGCCCGATTAGACGCGCTTGCGCAGTCCGGTCTTCTTCCTTTCTGAATGGGGCCGCTCGTGCCGGAGAGCGGCTCCTCGTAGCTCCGCCCCGTCACGTGCCGATTCCAGCCAATCAGGAAGCTGGAATCGGCAATGGACCGCACGGTGCACCGCATGGTGCACCGTGGGTGAAGATCCCGGCAGCCATCTTACTTAGGTAAGTAAGAAGTCGCCGGAGCGCGGGGATTCGGGTAAGTACTGGCCGTTTTTTTTTTTTTTATTCCTGCATCGGGTTTGTCTCGCGACGAATGGGGGGGGCTATTGAAAAAAAAAAAACCCGTTTCGGCGCGGGACAACCCCTTTAACTGTTAGCAGGGCTTAATCTTGAAAAATCATTTTGCATCCTCAAAAATTCTGGAAAATCATGCTATGTCTTATTTTCAGGGCATGTCTTATTTTCAGGGAAACAGGGTACTAGGCTCCCTATATGGAGAAGAGAGGCCTTATGGGCCCCCTAAGGCTCCTGGAGCCAAGTGCAACTGCATCCCCTGCACCCTCTACAGTTATGCCAGTGTTTGGGGTGTAAAGTTGGAGATGAAGACAAAAGCTGGGCACCTCACATCTCTGCTACCCTGGCCTCACACAGTGGCTCAATAGCAAGAGGAAGGCTATGCCGTTGGCTGTGCCTATGATTTGTCGCGAACTGAAAGATCATCACTCGGACGGCTATTTCTGCATGACCAATTTTGCTGCATTTTCAAATAAGGACAAGTAAAAAAAATAGTTTCTGCTGATTGTGAACCATCGCTACAAAGTCTTCTTTTCTCTGCAGTCTTGCATTGTATTTTGCACACCCCATTGTGTACTGCATGCACGTACCCCTCATAGACTTCTCCGGGGCTCTTTAGTGACAAATGTCTGTACAATAGTGCAAATTCTACTTTTTTGCTCATGATAGAAATGCGCTCGCAACTAAAAGAAACGCGAAGGAATCCATTAAAATCAATGAGCTCTATTGTCTATTATTCTGCATCCAAAATCTGTCCCTGTGAAGGAGCCCTTGGGGACATTCTAAATACATTTTAGGAACATTTTCTCTTACAGCATCAATACAAACATGAATATCGATTTGCTTTGCGGTCATAATATACGCTGTATGTTTGCTTTATAAAAAAGTGCGGAAAAACCCGATTTTATAAACTTACCCCCAAACCCACAATTAAAATGATCCATAAATAAGAAGCACATACGAACATTGACCATGTGTAGATGTAATGCTACACATAGTAAGCCCTTTTATTGTGCCAGGAATAGGGCTTTTGTTCTCATGTTTGTATTTTTACAATGCAAGAACAGAGAAAATAAAATGGTCTTTTCAAATATTTCTTTTTACTAGCAAACTAAGGAAATCTGACCTAGAGGACACGGAAGGGAAGACAAGCACAAATACCCTGAAGGTCTCATTTACTCCGAGTGACATTTATCAGTGCACTGACACTTCTGAAATGGCTATTGAATATACTATGTATAGTTGTGGTTTCCAAATGTGTTTAATGGTGTGTTAAATTGCAAAACTGTACTTCATTAGCTCCAATATAACTTTACACCTCCACATAAAGACAGTACATCCTCTTACATTACTACACTAATGTGACGAGCAGCTCATTAAGAAAGTGTAAAGGGCCAGAGGCCACTCACATCTGTTTAACATACCGCTTCCGACAAAGGACCGAATACAATGATAAAGCCAACAGCGACCCTCTGCTTACTGAGCTAGCCCTAATTTGTAATTAAGTAGGAATAATAGATATTTTGTTATTATTATGATTCTATAATTGGCTGGTGACTGAAGGTTGATGCAATATTGCATATTTAAAGGGGCAGTCATGACATATGGAATATGCGGTACCGTTATGATCAGTGGGTCTTTGTCCTCCGGGATCCCAGTTGTTTCCGAGAATAAACTGTGTTGCAGTTCCTCTTACATAGTCTACATTGACACCGCATCGCGGCCGGAAAAATGTATCAATGAAGAATCACCGAGATAAAGTCCCGAGCTTAATTGGCGTTTACTTGTCCATTCACGCAGGCGTATCGCGGGAAAAAAAACGCTGCAGGAACAGAATTCCGTTGGTTGGCAGAAATCCTAGGGATGACTTCTAATAGCTTCAATAGCTGAAATAGTGGCAGCTGTTTTCTTTTCTGAGCGCCCCCTTCCTTTTTTTCAGCTCCCATAGGAGCCTATGGGAGCTTCCAGCATTTTTCATCATAAGATTGGTCAAGACATCTTTTGACTCCAATTTCTCCAATTTTGGTCACCAATTTCTCATTTTGAAACCGTTATTTTTTCACGCGCCCGAAAATCACTCATGTGAATGAGCGCATTGGAATCCAATGCTTCTTATGGTCACGGTTTTTGTCCGACGTCTAATTAGCTGCGTAAAAACGCTTGTACAAATGAGGCCATAGAGTAATATAATTAAAACAAAGACAGTGCTTCAAGGTCCAGAAAATCATATTCAAGAAAAGACTCCTAATAGTAGATGACTCACCTGGTGTGATCGACCTAATCTAGGTGGGTAGATCGTCATACCTCAGTCCAGGTTGGCCTTGAAAATACATTAGATCCATCGGGTAGGAAGCCCTCGTCTTCTCAGGACATCCACCAGGATCTGCATCAACTCCAAAAGGTGGCGGACACCCCGTCATATATGACCGTGGAAGCCCCGGTGTCCACTGCACGGAATCCAGAAGACGTCACAGGCTTTAGTGGTGATTCTTCTATGGCCACTGAAGCCTGTGAGCGGCTGAGCAGTCACATACACAATGAATAGCATGTGACCACCCGCCGGGTTCCATGTAGCGGGCACCGGGGCTGCAGAACTAGACAGGGAGCGGTTGGGATAGGTGAGTATTCAATTTTTATTGATTTTAAACTCCTCAAACTTTTTTCCAAGTGCCAGAAAACCTCTCTAACAATGTAATACAGGAACCCGGAGCTTAACTTCAGCTTATCATTCATCTTAGTGCTGTACAGAGTATGGTGTCAACTGTTAGCTCCGGGCTTGTATCCCAAAATAGTATCACATAGAAGCCATGTAGACACACCATAAACCAGCATTAGTCAATGACATAACAATGCATTCAGAAGGAAGTCATCTTAATAACATCGTTGTGTTGATCCAAATACACTTAGTTTACAGTCTTTGTTTGCATAGTCACAAAAGAATGACATAACCTGACAACATGTAGTAAGACACGTCATAGAGACCAGGCGTCCTCAAGCTGGAAGCTGCTGTTTATGATACATTAGCTTTCCTTGTTTGTTTGTTATTAATGAGGAACTTTGTGTTATAATTATATTGTGCAATTCAATTACTTCTGAAACATTCTCCAATATACTTCAGAGAGAACCGGCAAGTGATAGACAGAACATCTGAGCACACGCTTCAACATGCTACGTGCAGATACACCGTCATCAGGAAAAGCTTCATTTGTATCACAGCAGCTTTATGATGTCTGACAGCCCTTCTATATGGAGAAAGAGCATTCAAATAAGCAAAAGCGAAAGATAATCGTTCAGTCTAAACGCAAGCCAGCGACCGAACGGTGAATGATATCATTCACTTTTCATTCTTCTATTTTATGTAGCATAAAAATGATCATTTGCTCGTTCACATATCATTCCGCACAGCGAATGTGAACGACTAAACAATTGTTACGATCATGTGGGCAAACTAGGCACGGGGCCCACACGATTGTGATGAAAGAAGGACTGGGTATGCAGATGGGTTTCTGGCAAACTGACCCTGTGCTACGAGGAGGTTGACCTGGCCCTACCTAAGCGGGGACATTGCCCTAATAAGGGCAGCCCAGCGGTCTTCGGATCTGGGCCCTACCTGATTCTAGGAGCCACGCACCAGAACAGGATGCATTCACATGCTACATAACAGGGACTGAGCCACAGGACACACAGAGCCAGAATACAAAGCATACAGCAGCCACAATGCAAACACTAATAGCAGATGATAAGCTGAATATAAATGCGAGGTGTTAGTTCGTACATTGGCCAATGAACTTAGGCCTCAGTCAGACGGGCATTTTTTCGCGCGTTTTGCGCATGCGCATGCGTTTCGCGCATATATAGAACCAATAGTTCGCTATGATATTGGTCACATGTCAGCTTTTGCGAAAAATTATAGGACACGACGATTCGCAAATCGCGCCTATCTGCGTTCGCCGTTTTATGTGCGCACCAAAATCATTTTTTTCGCCGGTCAGACGAAGTTTCATGCGCATTTTGATGCGCACGGCGATTTTTCTCCGGTCAGACGGGCGTTTTGCAGCGACGATAAACGCGGGTAGGTGCAGATTTTTCCCGCGATTTTTCGCCTCCGGTCACGCGATTTGCGCATGCGCATCCGACATGCGATGCGCACAACGCGCGAAAAAACGCCCGTCTGACTGAGGCCTTAAGCTGCAAGCCCTGGCAAGGCCCCTCATATCTTGCAGCCCCTACACTAGCAAGACACATCTACTAGAGGGCCCTAGGGGCCAACCTAGCACAGACATAGCAAACAAACTCAGCAGACCAAACTGACACAAAATAAACATACAAACGGACATGAACCGCAAGGCATCGATCACACAGCAAGCTGCAACAAAACACAGATAGCCAGTCACACAGCAAACTTCAACAGCCAAGGATTCGTGACTGCTCACCCTGAACACCAGACAGAGACTGACCAGGAGCTGGCTTTATATATGAGCACAGACCCAGGAGATTGGCTAGCAGGAAGTACCACACCCAGCCAGCTCAATCAATTAACCCTGTGAGGGCTGTGCTGCTAGGAAGCTTAGAACTACAGATCCCAGCAGCACATGTAAAAACAATTTCTTATTTCAACGACCCAACGATGTATTTGCTGTATAACAGGCTGCGAATGAGCCAACTCTGGCGTCATTCGCTCGTTCAAACTAGAAATCAGCAGGACTAAACGGACCCTTAGGTATAGTAATCTAGTGGGTGTATTTGCACTCAGTAAATGACATTATGAAATAGGACCTGCTCTAGTTTCCTGCATATTTGCACACCAAAGGGCTCCATAAAAGTCTATGTGGGATGCGCTAATGTCTGTACAATAACATCCGCAAAACTGTGGGGAAAAGAACATATCTGCACCTCCTTAAGCTAAATGGTCTTTTAAATCAGGCTGGGGGGGTTGGAAGCGGGTGTCGCGCACCCATGTAAACAGGCCGTGTGCGTGCACAAACATACTGTACTATGTGCAGAAACGCGTGCAAATCAACCTCGCTCACTGCACAAATGCGTTGCACTGAGGCAGCTATATTTGCACATAGGCTTGTCTGAACCGCCCTTACACTTATAGGAAAGTATTATTTTTTATTCTGTAATCCGTCTAATACTATATTACAAAAATACCTTCACAAATCCGTATCCACATTAGCTGCCCCTCGCTAGCGCTATCTGTAAGCAGAGATCGCAGCAAACGACATCTTCTCTTTTGAGTTCGTTCCTATGGAAACAACACCCAAACAAAACGGGAACAGAAATTAATCTCCAAAGTAAAAAACTTCCAAAATGTGTTTGAAGTTAGATATCCACATAATATGTAGATCTTCCCTGACACATACACTGTCCCACCATCAGGCAGAGCAGTAGTTCCGGATTGCGCCTCCGAGGGTGCAGAAGGCAGTTATTTGGCTCTATTTGGAGTCAGAGAGAGTTAATACACAGAAGTTTCTTTCTCGGGTTTTTGTTTAAATTGAGAATGAGCCAGATGAACACTTCACGACATCAGCAGCGGGTCAGCTTCACTTTTTTTCTTCAGAAAATACAAAACATTTAATTAAAAAGACAAAGTAAAAATCAAAAACGCAGAAAAATTTGCTAACACTTGCAAAGCTGATCCTGCGACAAAATCTGCAACATTAAATACTGATTTAGTTTACCGATTTTCCGCACAGAAATGCTGCAGAGATTCTGCAACAAATCTGCCGTGTGAGAACATACTCGAAAAGCTGAATAATCTCGTATGGATGCTGATTTAGGGCTTAAATAGAAGATAGATGGGCTCATGCGCTAATACACTCGCTGCAACGGAGCACCTTAGCGCACGAACCAGGGTTTTTTTTTACTATTGCACGCAAGTTTGAAAGAAAAAGCTGAAAGATAGGGCAAGTTATCTATCTATCTAATAGCTATCTATCTCCTATCTATATATCTATATCATATCTATCTATCTATCATCTATCTCTCTAATATCTATCTATCTATCTTATCTATCTATCTATCTATCTATCTATCTATCTATCTATCTATCTATCTATCTATCTATCTATCTATCTATTGTGAGGTACTAAGGGGCGTAGTAGTGGATGGTCGCTACGTCGCCCCTCGGTTCTGGTATTATGCATAAGGGGACTGGAGGAAGGTCATGTCCCGCTGTTGGAGACGTAAAAAACCAGGAGAGTAATGTGGTCTCCAGCAGGTAGTTGCTGGAGATCTGTTCTTTAAAAGTATCTGGGCCTGTTTTTTTTGGAATGGATGTCAGGTTGGTAGTGGGGCCATCCATTCCACCTCCTCCACTCCAGGGTGTGGGCGAGGTCAATCAGCCCAGGTGCTGAGGCTGAGCCAGCATAAGGGTGCATATAGAGAGCAGTGTAGACTAACACAGGGGGAAATTAAGATGGCTGCTGGACCCTGGCAGCCTGTGTTACGCGCTGTGCGCGGCACCTGCTACGCATGACCTAGACAGGCTAGGACGGCCTGATATCCACGTATTTGGACCATTGTTTTGTGCCTGAAGCTAAGGCGGAATTTGTGTTGTGCTATTTTGCTGGACAAAAAATAAACCCAGGTCACGCCTGCTCTTGGACTGTAATCCAATGGCTTCGTCTCTGAATGCCGCCAAACCCGCACTCTACCGAGCTGTCCTCCCACACTATCTATCATCTATCTCTCTAATATCTATCTATTTATTTATCTATGTATCTCATATCTATCTATCTATCTATCTATCTATCTATCTATCTATCTATCTATCTCATGTCTATCTCATATCTATCTATCTATCTATCTCATATCTATCTATCTATCTATCTCATATCTATCTATCTCATATCTATCTATATAATATCTATCTATCTATCTATCTATCCATCTATCTATCTCATATCTATCTATCTATCTATCTATCTCATGTCTATCTCATATCTATCTATCTATCTATCTATCTATCTCATATCTATCTATCTATCTATCTATCTCATATCTATCTATCTATCTATCTATCTATCTATCTATCTATCTATCTATCTCATATCTATCTATCTCATATCTATCTATATAATATCTATCTATCTATCTATCTATCTATCTATCTATCCATCTATCTATCTCATATCTATCTATCTATCTATCTATCTATCTATCTATCTCATGTCTATCTCATATCTATCTATCTATCTATCTCATATCTATCTATCTATCTATCTCATATCTATCTATCTATCTATCTCATATCTATCTATCTATCTATCTATCTATCTCTCTCATATCTATCTATCTCATATCTATCTATCTCATATCTATCTATCTCATATCTATCTATCTATTTATCTATCTATCTCATATCTACCTATTTATCTCTCATCTATCTATTTATCTCATATCTATCTATCTCATCTATCTATCTATCTCATCTATCTATCTATCTATCTCCTATCTATCCATCTATCTATCTATCTATCTATCTATCTATCTATCTATCTATCTATCTATCTATCTATCTATCTATCTATCTATCTATCTATCTATCTATCTCATATCTATCTATCTTATATCTATCAATCTCATATCTATCTATCTATCTATCTATCTATCTATCTATCTATCTATCTATTAGAGATGAGCGAACGCGTTCGTCCGAGCTTGATATTCGTGCGAATATTAGGGTGTTCGGGATGTTCGTTATTCGTAACGAACACCATGCGGTGTTCTGGTTACTTTCACTTCCTTCCCTGAGACGTTAGCGCGCTTTTCTGGCCAATTGAAAGACAGGGAAGGCATTACAACTTCCCCCTGCAACGTTTAAGCCCTATACCACCCCCCTGCTGTGAGTGGCTGGCGAGATCAGGTGTTCGCCTAATATAAAAGTCGGCCCCTCCCGCGGCTCGCCTCAGATGCGGTGTGAGTTAGATGAGGGACAGTGCTGTTTATACCGGAGCTGCTGTAGGGAAAGAATTGGTAGTTAGTGTAGGCTTCAAGACCCCCCAAAGGTCCTTATTAGGGCCACTGATAGCTGTGTGTTGGCTGCTGTTAGCAGTGGCATTTTTTTTTCCTCAAAATCGGCTCTGCAGAGCGTTGCACCTGGCATTAGGGACAGAAGTGCTGCATAGGCAGGGAGAGTGTTAGGAGTGAGTGTAGCCTTCAAGAACCTCAACGGTCCTTTCTAGGGCCATATTTATCCGTGTGCAGTACTGTCCAGGCTGCTGTTAGCTGTGCTGCATTTTTTTTGGGCTTCTCAAAATCGCCTCTGCAGAGCATTCCACCCTCCATTGATACTGCAGGGAAAGAATTGTATAGGCAGGGCCACAACACAGTTATTATTCATAGAATATACGCAGTGCTGCCTTTTGGTGGAAAAACAAGTGAAAACAAATCTATTTGTCCAGCCTCTGTCCGTCCTTACGGGCTGTGGACACGTGTGAGCTGCGTGAAAAACATTGCTAAATCATACGCACCCAGCTACGCTTTACTGCTGGCTTCGCCATTTGCTTTCCTTAATTGGGAAAAAAAATACCTGCTCTGCCAGAGTTATAATAACTCTGCTACCCTCACGTTCTGTGACACATTAGCAGGGACACAGCACAGTTATTAAACTTCTCATGTTCATTGAATATACGCAGTGCTGCCTTTTGGTGGAAAAACAAGTGAAAACAAATCTATTTGTCCAGCCTCTGTCCGTCCTAAGGGCGGTGGACACGTGTGAGCTGCGTGAAAAACATTGCTAAATCATACGCACCCAGCTACGCTTTACTGCTGGCTTCGCCATTTGCTTTCCTTAATTGGGAAAAAAAATACCTGCTCTGCCAGAGTTATAATAACTCTGCTACCCTCACGTTCTGTGACTAGAGATGAGCGAACGTGTTCGGCTCCGCCCCTTTTCGCCCGAACACCGAACTTAGCGAGCAATTCCGTGCTCGGGTGAAAAAAGTTCGGGGGTCGCCGTGGCAGCGCGGGGGGGTGCAGCGGGGAGTGGGGGGGGAGAGGGAGAGAGAGAGGGCTCCCCCCTGTTCCCCGCTGCTGCTGCCCGCGCCGCCGCGCCTCTCCCCGCCCCCCGGCGCCCCCCGAATCTTTACGCGCGGACACTGAAGTCCTCGGTAAAGCCGGTGTCCGGGTGCGTAAGTGTTCGTTAAGAACACGTTCGCTCATCTCTATCTGTGACACATTAGCAGGGACACAGCACAGTTATTAAACTTCTCATGTTCATTGAATATACGCAGTGCTGCCTTTTGGTGGAAAAACAAGTGAAAACAAATCTATTTGTCCAGCCTCTGTCCGTCCTTACGGGCGGTGGACACGTGTGAGCTGCGTGAAAAACATTGCTAAATCATACGCACCCAGCTACGCTTTACTGCTGGCTTCGCCATTTGCTTTCCTTAATTGGGAAAAAAAATACCTGCTCTGCCAGAGTTATAATAACTCTGCTACCCTCACGTTCTGTGACACATTAGCAGGGACACAGCACAGTTATTAAACTTAGATTATTCATTCACTAGAGGCAGTGGGGCCTTTCGTTTTCCAAAAAGGGAAAAAATTATATTTGGCCTGCAGTCTTGCGCCAATTTATTTCCTGCCTGTGAAATCAAATCACTGGTAATACAGCATGCTGAGGGGTAGGGGTAGGCCTAGAGGACGTGGACGCGGCCGAGGACGCGGAGGGCCAAGTCAGGGTGTGGGCACAGGCCGAGCTCCTGATCCCGGTGTGTCGCAGCCGACTGCTGCGCGATTAGGAGAGAGGCACGTTTCTGGTGTCCCCACATTCATCGCCCAATTAATGGGTCCACGCGGGAGACGGTTATTAGAAAATGAGCAGTGTGAGCAGGTCCTGTCCTGGATGGCAGAAAGTGCTTCGAGCAACCTATCGTCAACACGCAGTTCTGCGCCGTCCACTGCTGCAAATCCGAATCCTCTGTCTGCTGCTCCTCCTTCCTCCCAGCCTCCTCACTCCACTACAATGACACCTGCTCAGGAGCGGGAACACTCCCAGGAACTGTTCTCGGGCCCCTGCTTAGATTGGGCAGCAGCGGTTCCTCTCCCACCAGAGGAGTTTATCGTCACTGATGCCCAACCATTCGAAAGTTCCCGGGGTCCGAGGGAAGAGGCTGGGGACTTCCGCCAACTGTCTCAACAACTTTCTGTGGGTGAGGAGGACGATGACGATCAGACACAGTTGTCTTGCAGTGAGGTAGTAGTAAGGGCAGTAAGTCCAAGGGAGCAGCGCACAGAGGATTCGGAGGAAGAGCAGCAGGACGATGAGGTGACTGACCCCACCTGGTGTGCAACGCTTACTCAGGAGGACAGGTCTTCAGAGGGGGAGTCAAGGGCATCAGCAGGGCAGGTTGCAAGAGGCAGTGCGGTGGCCAGGGCCAGGGGTAGAGGCAGGGCCAGACCGAATAATCCACCAAGTGTTTCCCAAAGCGCCCCCTCGCGCCATGCCACCCTGCAGAGGCCGAGGTGCTCTAAGGTCTGGCAGTTTTTCACAGAGACGCCTGACGACCGACGAACAGTGGTGTGCAACCTTTGTTGCGCAAAGCTCAGCCGGGGAGCCAACACCAACAGCCTCACCACCACCACCATGCGCAGACATATGATGGCCAAGCACCCCACAAGGTGGGACGAAGGCCGTTCACCGCCTCCGGTTTGCACCCCTGCCTCTCCCCCTGTGCCCCAACCTGCCACTGAGATGCAACCCCCCTCTCAGGACACAGGCACTACCGCCTCATGGCCTGCACCCACACCCTCATCTCCGCTGTCCTCGGCCCCATCCAGCAGTGTAGTTCAGCGCACCGTTCAGCCGTCGCTTGCGCAAGTGTTCGAGCGCAAGCGCAAGTACGCCGCCACGCACCCGCACGCTCAAACGTTAACCGTCCGCATAGCAAAATTCATCAGCCTTGAGATGCTGCCGTATAGGGTTGTGGAAACGGAGTCCTTCAAAAGTATCATGGAGGCGGCGGCCCCGCGCTACTCAGTTCCCAGTCGCCACTACTTTTCCCGATGTGCCGTCCCAGCCCTGCACGACCACGTCTCCCGCAACATTGTGCGCGCCCTCACCAACGCGGTTACTGCCACGGTCCACTTAACTACGGACACGTGGACAAGCACAGGCGGGCAGGGCCACTACATCTCCCTGACGGCACATTGGGTGAATTTAGTGGAGGCTGGGACAGAGTCAGAGCCTGGGACCGCTCACGTCCTACCCACCCCCAGAATTGCGGGCCCCAGCTCGGTGCTGGTATCTGCGGAGGTGTATGCTTCCTCCACTAAAGCACCCTCCTCCTCCTCCTCCTCCTCTGTCTCGCAATCAAGATGTGTTAGCAGCAGCATGTCGCCAGCAGTCGGTGTCGCGCGGTGTGGCAGCACAGCGGTGGGCAAGCGTCAGCAGGCCGTGCTGAAACTACTCAGCTTAGGCGATAAGAGGCACACAGCCCACGAACTGCTGCAGGGTCTGACAGAGCAGACCGACCACTGGCTTGCGCCGCTGAGCCTCCAACCGGGCATGGTCGTGTGTGACAACGGGCGTAACCTGGTGGCGGCTCTGCAGCTTGGCAGCCTCACGCACGTGCCATGCCTGGCCCACGTCTTTAATTTGGTGGTTCAGCGGTTTCTGAAAAGCTACCCACGCTTGTCAGACCTGCTCGTAAAGGCGCGCCGGCTCTGCGCACATTTCCGCAAGTCCCACACGGACGCTGCCACCCTGCGCACCCTGCAACATCACTTTAAGCTGCCAGTGCACCGACTGCTGTGCGACGTGCCCACACGGTGGAACTCTACGCTCCACATGTTGGCCAGGCTCTATGAACAACGTAGAGCTATAGTCGAATACCAACTCCAACATGGGCGGCGCAGTGGGAGTCAGCCTCCTCAATTCCTTTCAGAAGAGTGGGCCTGGTTGGCAGACATCTGCCATGTCCTTGGTAATTTTGAGGAGTCTACCCAGGTGGTGAGCGGCGATGCTACAATCATTAGCGTCACCATTCCTCTGCTATGCATCTTGAGAAATTCCCTGCAAACCATAAAGGTAGCTGCTTTGCGCTCGGAAACGGGGGCGGGGGAAGACAGTATGCCGCTGGATAGTCAGGGCACCCTCCTGTCTATTTCTCAGCGCGTACAGGAGGAGGAGGAGGAGCATGAGGAGGATGAGGAGGAGGGGGAAGAGACAGCTTGGGCCGCTGCTGACGGTACACCGGCTGATTGCCTGTCATCCTTTCAGCGTGTATGGCCTGAGGAGGAGGAGGAGGAGGATCCTGAAAGTGATCTTCCTAGTGAAGACAGCCATGTGTTGCGTACAGGTACCCTGGCACACATGGCTGACTTCATGTTAGGATGCCTTTCTCGTGACCCTCGCGTTGCACGCATTCTGGCCACGACGGATTACTGGGTGTACACACTGCTCGATCCACGGTATAAGGAGAACCTGCCCACTCTGATTCCCGAAGAGGAAAGGGGTTCGAGAGTGTTGCTATACCACAGGACCCTTGCGGACAAGCTGATGGTAAAATTCCCAGCCGACAGCGCTAGTGGCAGAAGGCGCAGTACCGAGGGCAAGGTAGCAGGGGATGTGCGTAGATCGAGCAGCATGTACATCCCAGGCAGTGCAACAGTCTTTAAGGGCCTGGCCAGCTTTATGGCTCCCCACCAAGACTGTGTCACCGCTCCCCAGTCACGGCTGAGTCGGCGGGAGCACTGTAAAAGGATGGTGAGGGAGTACGTAGCCGATCGCACGACCATCCTTGGTGACGCCTCTGCCCCCTACAACTACTGGGTGTCGAAGCTGGACATGTGGCCTGAACTAGCGCTGTATGCCCTGGAGGTGCTTGCTTGTCCTGCGGCTAGCGTCTTGTCGGAGAGGGTGTTTAGTGCGGCTGGGGGAATCATCACAGATAAGCGTAGCCGCTTGTCAACCGACAGTGCCGACAGGCTAACACTCATCAAGATGAACAAAGGCTGGATTTCCCCAGACTTCTGTTCTCCACCAGCGGACAGCAGCGATACGTAAGCAATACGTAGGCTGCACCCGCGGATGGAAGCTACGTTCTCTCTCACCATCCAAAACGGGGACATTTCTGCTTCATCAATCTGTGTCTAATATTCCTCCTCCTCCTCCTCCTGCTCCTCCTCCTGAAACCTCACGTAATCACGCCGAACGGGCAATTTTTCTTAGGGCCACAAGGCTCACTCAAATAATTTTTCAGAACAATTTTTATAAGTTTCAATGCGCTTAAAAGCATTGGAACTGTAACTTGAACCAATTTTTCGTTACACTGGGCTGCCTCCAGGCCTAGTTACCACTTAAGCCACATTAACCAAAGCGATTAATGGGTTTCACCTGCCCTCTTGGCTGGCCATGGCCAATTTTTGGGATGTACATTAGTACTGTTGATACAGCAATTTTTGTGGGCCCTCGCCTACAGTGTAATCAAATTAATTTTTAGGCCACCTGCATTACAGCTGACGTTACCTCAGCTGTGTTGGGCAATGCAATGGGATATTTTTGTGTACCGCCGGTGGGTTCCAGGGAGCCACCCATGCTGTAGGTGCACACTGAGTTTTTAATACATCTGTACACTTCTAAAGAACCCGTCTGACTGGGGCATGCAGTGTGGGCCGAAGCCCACCTGTATTACGCACGACATTACTACCTCAGCTGTGTTGGGCAATGCAATGGGATATTTCTATGTACCGCCGGTGGCTTCCTGGCACCCACCCAGGCAGTGGGTCCACAGGGAGTTTAACCTACATGTGTCCACTTGTAAAGAACCCCAGTCTGACTGGGGCATGCAGTGTGGGCCGAAGCCCACCTGCATTAAGCACGACATTACTACCTCAGCTGTGTTGGGCAATGCAATGGGATATTTCTATGTACCGCCGGTGGCTTCCTGGCACCCACCCAGGCAGTGGGTCCACAGGGAGTTTAACCTACATGTGTCCACTTGTAAAGAACCCCAGTCTGACTGCGGCATGCAGTGTGGGCCGAAACCCACCTGCATTAACCCTTTCCAGTCCACTGTGTGACCTGTGAAGACATTAGGGTTTAAGGCTGTACAGCTCCGTTGTTGGTAGACGTCCGTCGGGGTTCTCTTACTGTATATTGCCAGCCTCTCTGCTGTCGGAGCCTATCCTACGTGTCAGCTCATGCAGTACTGGCTTTGGCCAGCATATAGCGCCGTTGTATAACAGCAGAAAAAGAGTAAGCCCCCTAGGAAAACCATATACAAATTGGATTGGAAAGGGTTAAGCACAACATTACTACCTCAGCTGTGTTGGGCAATGCAATGGGATATTTCTATGTACCGCCGGTGGCTTCCTGGCACCCACCCATGCTGTAGGTGCACACGGAGTTTTTACTACATCTGTACACTTATAAAGAACCCCAGTCAGACTGGGGCATGCAGTGTGGGCCGAAGCCCACCTGCATTAAGCACGACATTACTACCTCAGCTGTGTTGGGCAATGCAATGGGATATTTCTGTGTACCGCCGGTGGGTTCCTGGGAGCCACCCATGCTGTGGGTCGACAGGGACTTCACAATAGGGAGTTGTACCTGCCTGTGTCTATGAATTAAAAAGCCCGGTCTGACTGGGGCATGCAGACACCTTGACAGAATGAATAGTGTGTGGCACATAGGTTCCCCATTGCTATGCCCACGTGTGCAGCTCCTGATGGCGGTGGCACAGGATTCTATTTCTCATTGCTTCTGTACAGCATTGTGGGCTATCGCTCCGCCACTTTTAAAGAGGGTCGCTGCCTAGCCGTGCCAACCTCTGCAGTGTGTGCGTGCGGTCCCTCGTCATGGCAGACGCAATTCTAAATAGACATGAGCGTGGTGTGGCATGAGGGCAGCTGAAGGCTGCGCAGGGACACTTTGGTGTGCGCTGTGGGGGGGAGGGGGGGCGGTTGGGCAGCATGTAACCCAGGAGAAGTGGCAGCGGAGTGTCATGCAGGCAGTGATTGTGCTTTGTTGGAGGTAGTGTGGTGCTTAGCAAAGGTATGCCATGCTAATGAGGGCTTTTCAGAAGTAAAAGTTGTTGGGAGGGGGGGGGGGGCCCACTCTTGCCGGTATTGTGGCTTAATAGTGGGACCTGTGAACTTGAGATGCAGCCCAACACGTAGCCCCTCGCCTGCCCTATCCGTCACTGTGTCATTCCCATCACTTTCCTGAATTGCCCAGATTTTCACACATGAAAACCTTAGCGAGCATCTGCGAAATACAAAAATGTTCTGGTCGCCCATTGACTTCAATGGGGTTCGTTGTTCGAAACGAACCCTCGAGCATCACGGGAAGTTCGTTCCGAATAACGAACACCCGAACATTTTGGTGTTCGCTCATCTCTACTATCTATCTATCTATCTATCTATCTATCTATCTCATATCCTTACTTTACATATTGCCCGGATGGCTGGCCCTACAGTGTCATCTTGACAAGTGACACCGCTGTGACAAGTGGCTGCTGGTGGGAGCAGTTAGGAGCAGATACAAGAGGAAGGCTATTATCTGTCCCTCGTATAGTGTTATTATTGATCCTTGTGTTGGCCTTTATTCAGCGACAGTATGTTAGTATTAATCACTATGTGGTGGTATTATGTGCTCATGGTCTGGGGTATAATTTGGCCCTCATATATTGTAATGATGGCTAATACTGATCTTTGTAGTGGTCTTTATTCTGTAAACGTATGGTGGTATTAATCACTATCTGATGGTTTTATGTGATCATGGTATGGTGATATTGGTAATGTGGGTCTTGGTATAGTGGGCTTTGTGACACTGAAAGTAATTATACGGTTCATGATGATAACAGGAATATATCGTAAATAAGTGTCATTTTTACAAAATAAAACAACTTTTTAAATTACTGTGTAATTTTCTGTTCAAATTAACCTTTATTAACGTTTATTCTGTTATTTATTTAGACCCACGTCACAATGTGATCTTTGGTATACTCAGTATAGCAAAGAATTATTCCCTGTGTGTCTAAAACTGCAAAATAGTCCATTAGGCTGTGCTGAAAGATCAGCGTAATAAAAGTTGCACCTGAAATTACCAGCGCTGGCCACTACACAGGGTCGGAGCTATCTGCTTCTGCTCCATACCGTGTGTTGTGATGCTGACAGCAGGCAACGAAACAGCTTATCGGCCAGGGTCCCAAGTGGCATACCCCAACTGATCAACTTACTGCTGTGTCTTCTTATTACACACAACAGCAACAACTTTGTTCTCAAATCGCTGGAAGATGGGATCAATCCCTTACCATGGTAGAATTCGACATTTCTCTGCCATCTAAAGACTCTAAGCGGTCTCCTCCATAGCTATCAGCAAAATGGCACGTCATGACATTCCATAAACAAGAATGGCACGTCATGACATCATCATTAAAGGGGTTGTCCCGAGGCAGCAAGTGGGTCTATACACTTCTGCATGGCCATAATAATGCACTTTGTAATGTACATTGTGCATTAATTATGAGCCATACAGAAGTTATAAAAAGTTTTTTACTTACCTGCTCCGTTGCTGGCGTCCTCGTCTCCATGGTGCCGACTAATTTTCGCCCTCCGATGGCCAAATTAGCCGCGCTTGCGCAGTCCGGGTCTTCTTCTTTTCTGAATGGGGCTCCGTGTAGCTCCGCCCCGTCACGTGCCGATTCCAGCCAATCAGGAGGCTGGAATCGGCAATGGACCGCACAGAAGCCCTGCGGTCCACGGAGACAGAGGATCCCGGCGGCCATCTTCAGCAGGTGAGTATGAAGACGCCGGACCGCCGGGATTCAGGTAAGCGCTGTGCGGGTTGTTTTTTTAACCCCTGCAGCGGGGTTGTCTCGCGCCGAACGGGGGGGGGGGGGTTTAAAAAAAAAAAAACCCGTTTCGGCGCGGGACAACCCCTTTAACGGACAAGCACGCTCTGCTGGTATGTAGCCCTGAACACAGACACAATTCAGAACCACCTGAGAACTTGTACGTTCACACGTGAAGTATAGCTCTGGAAGAACTGTTCCATCTTCTTCACTTCTAGGCTTGTAAAGATGTGTTCGTTGTTGCTGTTTTATTCTTCTGTCTTCTTTTCTCTTCTCTTTTCGTCAAATACCAGATACCTCTATTGGATAATCAGGAACCCGCTGGACGCTCCTGAGATGACGCAAATTAAGGAACCAGTGAGCAGCAACGAGAGCGTTTTCAATAAAAGTGCATCCGCCTGATGCCTCTTTATTTACTCCATAGCACACAGACAACGTTTCAACCCACGCAGGGGTCTTTCTGCGTGGGTTGAAACGTTGTCTGTGTGCTATGGAGTAAATAAAGAGGCATCAGGCGGATGCACTTTTATTGAAAACGCTCTCGTTGCTGCTCACTGGTTCCTTAATTTGCGTACATGGACTAACTGGAATCATTGGAGTCTGGTTCCTTCTTTTCAGTGAAGCTCTGCAACACACTGTGACCTCCCACTGAAGTGGTAAAGCGTGGTAGTGCTGCTGTGACTTCTTTTTATGCATAGCTCCTGAGATGACGTCTCTATACCACCTTGACTCTATGGGAAGCTATGTAAATATGCCATATTTGTGTAGCATTAGTTATGGTGATCAAGGTAGTATCGCTAAATGTCAATGCGCTCAACAGCTCTTTAAAAAAACGAGCATTTATGTGGTCAAACGTATAAAGGTTAGCCTCAGAGATTTTTTGTGGGCAAGAAACACATATAGTTTCAAAAGATACTTTCCGTATAAAACACCCAAGCTATTCCACAATATATGAGTCCCATTTCACTTCTGAATGTAGAGGATTTTTAATTGCCATAAAAAATTCTATAGCATTTCAATGTATTCAAGAAACAACAGATACATAAGGTAGATACAGGGGGTGGACAAAAATATGGAAACACCATATGAAATGCTTGGGTCTTAGCACTGATCTGCCCTTTTGACCCCTGCTTGCCTGAGGGCTTTCCCAACATATTTGTGCTTACTTCACCTCTTGCCCTGCTCTGGATGGTTTGGGCAGCCAGCTGGTAACAGCAAGTCAGTCGGTCAAACCCCAATGGAGCCTTGTTGTTCACTCCTGCCTGGCAGCATCTGTGTCATATTACCTCCTCTAATGTCTTATTGAAATATGATTTATAATCCCATGTAACTTTAGGGATGCATTTCTTATGGTGTTTCCATATTTTTGTCCACCCCCTGTATCTATAAATACAATATATAAGCTAGTCTTAACTTATGTGCCGAACAAAAATGTAAGCTGGGCAAACTTCTCATCTGTAGCGATTTTAATGCAGTCCCAGATGTTAGCATGGACTCAACCTCCAATTTACGTAGACAAGTCTTATCTTGGGGCTACATATGGTGGAGGTAGGAGCTCTTTGATGTGTGGCGAACAATTCATAGTTCTCAGAGAGACTACTTCTTCTATTCAAATGCTCATAACAGCTACTCGTGGATTGATATCTTTATACTTGATAGAAATCTCTTCTATTTTCCCAGGAATCAACAATAGAGACAATCATCTAAACCGATCATGTTGTGATCTCTCTGACTTTAGCAGAGCAATACAACCAAGTGTAGTGGCCAGTACAACAGGGCCCCTCCATAGCTTTATGCATGCATTTGTCTTGTCAGTGTCTTCCGTGTTGCAAAAATGGTGTGCATTACCTAGCTGCAGCACTGAAAGAGTTAACTGTCCGGTATGTGAGCTGATTGTCTGGAAAATGTATCCGTTTGTTTGTCATGTGACCTTGTAAGATATATGTGCTTGCAAGGTGTGTGCAAGTGGTCTTCTGTTCTGAGTTCTGAGAGTGTTCTGGACCTGCAGCAGAGAGATCTTCAGGAGTTCCACACAGGTACCTTCAACCTGCGTAGTTCAGAATGGAAGAGGCAGAGAGAATGGCCTACTGTCGGGTACTACTACCTCCAAGAGTTCGGCAGCATGAACCTGACCGTGAGTGTGGACTGGTAGAGATTAGGAGAGAGAAGCGAGTGTGGTGCCGGGCCAGGACCTACAGGTAACTGTGGCTGTGGTTTCTCCTGACATCCCGTTAGCTATCCCTGTCACACCGCCTGTCTAGGAAACTGCTGAACTGTTTTTGTTACTGAAGTTAAGTAAAACGAGTGTTGCCCGTCAGTTTCCGGAGGTCATGTCTTAAAAAGTACCCGTGTGTGGATTTACTCCGACAAACAGGAATTTCCCCATGGAAGCTGCGGGACAGAGGATTTACTTCACCATCTAGGAATTCCCCGCTGCAGAAGAAACAGTGGCGTCACCCGTGACAACAGAAACTAAACTAATCCAATAATGGGTTACCCTTTATTAACCTGCCCTCATCCCTTGGACATGTCATCGGTTACCCTCCGGGTGGGAGACGGTAGAGCTGTTTCCTAGGCCGTGGCTGGCTTGTTGGATGCTGCACAAGCGCCAACATATTTATAGCATAAAAATGACTTTTTATTATCTCAACTGAGACACAGCAGCAATCTAGAGAGACTTAGGCTTTATTCACATGGGCGATGCGTTTTTACGCTGGCCACATCGCAGCTGGAAAACGCATGGACAAATAGAAGCCGCAGCCAAAATTCGCGTTTTCTCGTCCATTCCTGGTGCAGCCCAGAATTCCTTCGGTCGGGAGAAATCCTCAGAATTAGTTCTAATGGCTCAATAGAGCCAGCTGACATGTTTTAGCAGCCCTAACCACTGCTAAACTCCCTCCCTTTATCAGCAGCTCCCATAGAAGCCTATGGGATGCGCAAGCCAAAAGATAGGGCAAGACCTATCTTTTCTGACCGGCGTATTCGGCCACCGATGTCCTATCTTCGCCTGCTGGATGTTTTTACGTACTAATATAATCGGCCATCTGAGTGAATGCATTGGAATCCAGTGCTTCCAATGGTTGCGATATTTTATTGCGGCCACGTAAAAACACTCGTGTGAATAAGGCCTTAAGGGAATTCTTCACTCTCAATGTATCCAGAGATGTAAACCCCCATATTTTATGGAACGCTCATAAAGCTTATATAATGGGTCCGCCTTTATTAGGATGGGTCATTATGTGAAAAAAAACGAAAGAATCAGACTTTTAGATGAGCCGGTTGCTGGCATTAAAATACTTAAAGCACAAAATAAACTAATGCAAACACCACAGTAGGCGGAAGAACTCTTTCAATGCAGGCAACAACTCCAATGTAACCTACTTCAAAATTATGAGAGGAAATTAAAGAGCGTTAAAGTCCAATAATACTCACAAAATAACAAATCGTTGGCATCTCGCCTTAAAACACAGCATCTCAAATCTCGTATTCCGTATTTACTAGGCCAGAAAAAGGGAAAATTAACAAACCCAGTAGACATAGCAAATAGCTTTAGAGTCTATTACTCAACCTTATGTAACTTGAAAGATGATCCCTTTGTATTTCCAAACTCAACACACCATATCCAAGAATTCTCACAAAAAATAAATCTACCCACCCTTTCTGAAGACCAAAAAGGAAGTTCTCGACTCCCCAGCAGAAGTGCTGGATCGTATCTGCCAGCTGGTAAATCACCAGGCCCAGATGGGCTCACTAACACTTACTACAAAACATTCTGAGATATTTTATCCCCACCTTTCCGTTAGCAACTATGGAAGGTTCCTTCCCTAAGGATAATGAGATGAGCGAGCGTACTCGTTAAGGACAGATACTCGAGCGAGTATCGTCCTCTTCGAGTACCTGCCTGCTCACCTGCAAAGATTTGAGTGCCGGCGGGGGTGAGCGCTGTGTTGTGGGAGGGAGCAGGAGGGAGCGGGGGGAGAGAGAGATCTCCCCCCATCCCCCCCCCCCCAGCTCTCCCTCGACGCCCCCCGCCGGCCTCCGAATCTTTGCAGGCGAGCAGGCAGGTACTCGAAAAGGACGATACTTGCTTGAGTATCTGTCCTTCACAAGTACCCTCGCTTATCTCTAATAATCATCAAGCCATAAGAGTTACTCTTCCCAAACTAGGGAAAACCCCAAATGTCCTCCAAAATTTCTGCCCTATTTCACTACTAAATAAGAATATCAAAATATATGCAAAAATATTAGCTTCTAGACAGGCCCCCATTTTGCCATTACTGACCAGGGAAGATCAAGTGGGATTTCGGAAAGATCGACAGGCACCAAATAATACTAGAAGGGTTTTTAATCTAGCTCATTATGTTGAAACTTCAAAGATTCCTGCGTTCTTTCTCGCCTTGGATGCTCAAAAGGCGTTTGACATCATTAACTGGTCGTATGCCTTTACGCAAAATGGGTTTTGTAGGATTCTTTTTCAAATCCATCTCCACATTATATTCAAACCCTTCAGCCCAAGTATTTGCAAACGGGGCCTTATCAGATGGATTTTATATCACAAATGGTACCAGACAGGGATGTCCACTGCCTCCACTGATCTTCATACTATCATTGGAGCCATTAGCTCATGCTCTAAAGAGAAAATATTCGGATTAAAGGAATCCTGATTACAGACAGCACTTAGTATCCCTATATGCAGATGACATCATCTTGACATTAACAGATCTAATCCATACTAGATACTGCGTTAGAAGGGATCAAAAAGTTTGGACAGATCTCTTACTACAAAAAACCCCACAAAAATCACAAATTTTACCAATATGTTTCTTTACTGCCATGAGCTAGACAATATCACACTTTTTTGTTTGTCGGAAACAAAAGAAAAATTAACCAGCGCTCCGGTGTCACGGAAAAGAACAGATCATCCAAGATAATAAGAGGAATTCGTGTAATAGCGGATATTACTTACTTCACAGGGGTGCTAATGTTTAAGCACCCCTGAGCAGAGGTGGAAGAAGACCAGATCAAGAGTATCCTGTGAGTGGGAGAGGCTGTGAGAGACCAATGGAGGAGGTGAGCGATAGAAGCTCCAGCAGCAGCAGCCGTCTATTCTTTTTTGTTTGTACGCAATACCATGCATAGCTAGTGCATTACTTACAAAAGACAGATCGGCAGGGGAGTTTGGGCCTTCCAAGGTCTATGATTATTATATGGCTACGCAGGTCTCCCAACTAGCTCCATTTTGGAGGTCAGAAATGCAAGCGCTAGGTCTATATAGAGAATCACTTAGCATCTCCGGTCTCAACTAAATCCTTACTTGTAACTCCTTTGTGAATTTTACCTCATCCTTCCTGCCTTTCCCTGCTGACCTACATATTAAATGATTGGAAACAGTTCCAAGATCATACAAAGCCTCAAGGAGTCCTGCTGAGGGACCATATACCTCTGAATATGCTCCAACATGCTATCCCATATCTGAATATCTCTAGGTGGGTTGCCCTAGGTATCTCCACACTTGCTCAATTATTGCATGGAGACTCTCTTATGCCATATGAGCAGTTATCATCCTGTGATCAATTGACTGTAGGAGATTACTACAAGTACAACTTTTCTTAGGTACTCATAAACCCTCAATGTTTCGAGGCACCCTGAACCTATTTAAGATATTTTAAAAAAGAAATCAAAGGGCTAAAGTCTATATACACTTTACTACATGATCATGCAAATTTCCAAAAAAAACTTACCCGCTAAGGGATGGGGAGAAGGAACTGGCTCAAGAATTTAGTGATGAAGAGTAGAGGCAAGCTTTTCACCTGACACATAGTACTCACATGTGGAAACTATAATGAAAATTACATTGTGCTGGTATTACACACCTGTTACATTCACCCACAGGGCTTATTCACCATGTCTGCTTGAATGTACATAACCCCTAACTGAACAGTAAGTATCTGGACATAGACACCACTCCGATATACAAAACATATGATACTTTATTAAACACAAGTATGCAACATAAATACATTGCCATATCAACAATGAGGAAACATCTGACCATGGACTACACCAAGAGAAAAAACCTGCCTATAAGTGGAGTAATCGTCCTGATAAGGACGGCCCCATGTTAGGAACCTAGGGCCAAACTCACTCTCCCTAAAAGGTAATAGGGAGCTGTAATACAGATAACACATAGTACAAACTCCAGCAACGTGGACCACAAACACAGGCAAACACCCTAAGGCCAGGGAACAGATTAAACAAGACATAGTTCAGATACAGGTGCCCAAATACCTTTTCAACAGAAGGGATTCAGACATAACCAAACAGGACATAGTTCAGACCAGGAAGGGGGTATTCAGGCATCCTCACACCTAGGGACAGAAAGGGATTCAGACAGAAACACATGCATGCTAACACCAATGTTCAGAAAGATTATATGGTATATTGACCAGCACCCTCTAGCCAAAGGGGCTGGTATTTATGTGCACAGACCCCAGGTGATTATTATTTGGCTGGGGCAATCTGCTGAACAGCCAGCCAAATCAGTCCACACTTGCAGAGATGTGCATCGGAAAGTACATAGTACTGCAAGACCCAGGAGCACAAACTATCATAACGTGACAACATCATTTCGCTTGACCCAAATATACCCCAACGGGGTGGCTGATAGCGGGAGAAGTTGATGCAATAGGGGAACTCTGCTAAATATATTTTACAGCTGCCCTTACCTTGAGCAATATTGGGACTCGGTATTACATTTATTACACTCTTCATTTGGTCATGGAATCTCAAAGACTCCATTGTTAGTATTGCTGAATATTGGCACACCTATTATTCCATTGGAATTTCAAATATTGGGATGTAAAATACTATCAAAGTATCATCAAATCTTGTCATGTTGAGACTCTGGAGAAACGTAGACATTCCCATTATAAGAGAAACTGTCGTTTTGATCAACTAGACATGTTTAGGGAAAAATACTTGGCTGCACTGCCTTTATGCTTGATACATTTCACTCTATATGGAGTGCCTGGATATCCAACATCCACTGTGCTTCGAGTGGACGGTGTCTTCTTTTTGCTCTATAGGGCCACCTTTTGTTACATGAGGACATTTAGTAATTTCCTAATATTTAGTATTGACCTACTTTTCCACTCAGCTTTCTGTTTATGGGTTAATTGCTCTACAATTCTCTATGTTATAAAGCATGCCATGTTTTTATTTTGTATGACAATGGAGCATTATAAATGTATACTTTTGTTGATACATGAATGATCACTACGGAGCATGTTGTAGATGAAAAATGGTATTCTATACTATTGAAACAAAAAAAGGAGAACAGACGGAACAGAAAACACCTTTGCACCTTATAGAGAATGATTTCTGAGACACCCTATGGTGGAAGAAGAAGTCTAAAGTAGGGGAGGATCCATCAGGATTGGGGCACAGAAATGCTGAGTGTGCACTGCAGCCCTTTAAGAGGCGGGGTGAGCATGCATGTGCCCCCTGCTGGAGGCAGAGAAGGAGGACAGATGACAGAGGCTGCTGCCAGGACCGAGGCAGAAAGTTGTGGACCATGACCACCAGCATGTTCAAGTGAGAGAAGACGGCATCCGTTACCCCAATACATGATAATAAGATAAGGGTTTACATCATTGTTCAGCATTAGATTCTGTTCAATTAAATTTTGCAATGATTAAGTAACAGTGCTGGCTTGTGTGTAGAGAACCAACAAGATTGTGTGCCTCATCTGAGTACTGTAGCCAATAGGTGTATTGTGCCTTTAAAGTGATCCCTACCATTAATCTTTCTGTATTTCTTCAAGTGAGGTAAGTAAAATGGAACTATTTGAATGTACGAACTAAATAGGGTCTACGATTGTCTTTCTCTTGAAGAGGAGCCACTCAAGAAACTCCACCTTACATGTCAATATACTAATGTTTGTGTAAAAACTATTATAAAGTAGATGTGTTGTTCCTGGTGAGGGCTTGCTGTGGTAAAGGCTTGGATTGCCTTCATTACCTACAATAAGTATTGCAATGTTGATGCATAGTGGTCCCAGTAGTAATAGTGCCCCCAGGGGCGTAAGTAAAGGCTCAGGGGCCCTGATGCAAAAGGTGAGCTGCCCCCCCCCCCCCTCTATCTGTATCTGTCCCGTACCCAATGCAAAACCTGTAACAGGGCCCCCGACTATAATGCTTTATTCATAGTACTGGGCTCCCTATATGCAGAAGAGAGGCCTTAAAGGGGTTGTCCCGCGCCGAAACGTTTTTTGTTTTTTTTTAACAGTCCCCCCGTTCGGCGCGAGACAAACCCGATGCAGGGGTTAAAAAAGAAAACCGGACAGTGCTTACCTGAATCCCCGCGCTCCGGTGACTTCTTACTTACCTGGTGAAGATGGCCGCCGGGATCTTCTCCCTCGGTGGACCGCAGGGCTTCTGTGCGGTCCATTGCCGATTCCAGCCTCCTGATTGGCTGGAATCGGCACGTGACGGGGCGGAGCTACCAGGAGCCGCTCTCCGGCACGAGCGGCCCCATTCAGAAAAGAAGAAGACCGGACTGCGCAAGCGCGTCTAATCCGGCGATTAGACGCTGAAAATTAGACGGCACCATGGAGACGAGGACGCTAGCAACGGAGCAGGTAAGTGAATAACTTCTGTATGGCTCATAATTAATGCACAATGTATATTACAAGGTGCATTAATATGGCCATACAGAAGTGTATAGACCCACTTGCTTTCGCGGGACAACCCCTTTAAGGGCCCCCTACGGCTCCTGGGCCAGGGTGCAACTGCATCCCCTGCACCCTCTATAGTTACGCCCCTGAGTGCCCCCATAGTAGTAATAGTGCCCCCATTAAGCGCTGCAAAATAAGTTGGCAGCATACAAATAAAGATTATTACTATTATTATTATTAGTCCCAGGGATGCTGCCCAGCCAGAGGCCAATAGCAACCCCCAACTAGCCAGGAAGCACCCCTACAGGCTGTACATTCACCCTGCCTGCCGCTGCAGTCCAGCAGCATCAGCAGCCACTCCTGAGTCTCCAACTGCTGACCTCTCACCTCGACGCAGACACCGGCGTGGAGAGGTCAGCCATCAAAGACTCTGCACTGCGCCGAGGTGAGAGCTCATCAGTCACAGACTGACCAACAGCAGCTGCCACTGCTGCCAGGCCGGGGCTGCAGGCTGGGTGAGTATAGTTCCTTATTATTATTCCTTGTTATTTTGATGCACATCCATTGGGCCACATAAAATGACGTGGCGGGACCGATCCGACTCGCAAGCCCTGTGTTTAAGATGTGTGCTCTACTGTTTATTGTATGGTCAGCTTTGACTGCAAACAGGCCCAAAATTCTTCACCAAATAACGGCTTTCCTCCCCCATGCTACCATCTGCACGAAATATCAAAGACACGTAGGCATTAAGTTCTTTTCTGCTGGAGGGGGGTGCCCACAGCTTTTAACCAAACTTTAAAAAAAAATTTTAAGACATTTTAACTCTTTTAATCCGGCATCATATGGAAACCACTACACCTACTGCTGGACTCCCAACAGTCTTTCACAACACCATATTTCTCACCATCAATTCCAAAACTACCAACTGTGACTTAACTTCATGATAAACATGTTCTGACATTATAACAAAAGGGATATGAATTAGAATGAGCAACATATCAACCATTGTAATATGCCCAAAAAGGAAAGAAGGAAGGGACATCTTGTTCTTGGGTTTCATGGAAGAGGAAGGACAGGTAACAAACAATGATATCTAACTGTGCATTATGGTGGGAATGAAAGGGGAAAAGGCAGATGCACATTGGCTAT
This sequence comes from Eleutherodactylus coqui, assembly GCF_035609145.1. Classification (NCBI taxonomy): domain Eukaryota; kingdom Metazoa; phylum Chordata; class Amphibia; order Anura; family Eleutherodactylidae; genus Eleutherodactylus; species Eleutherodactylus coqui. The sequence continues at coordinate 40,955,019 of NC_089845.1, forward strand.
AGTAAAGAAGACTCAACATTCTAGCCATATTAAGGATAGGACTGGAGCATACCATCAATCATGAACATATATGCGCAACTACACATAGTTTACCCCTACCGCCTTCGGTCAGCTCACACCCTTCCTATTCTGTTGGGTGACCTACAAGAATAAAGTCAGGGGAAATGCTTATCACTATACACCTTATCTAAAAGTTAATCAAACTGCTTTCAGAAGACAATGGAGATTACTTCCACTTGCAAGGTAGATATGACTGCAGGGCAGTTGACTAGTGAATGAGGATGTTGACTCAAGAGAGATATGAGGCGATCAGAGAGGTCATGTATAATGTGCCCTACAAAGAGGAAAGGAGGATAATACTACATGAAGGATGTGATTGTTGTATATATAAATGGAGATCTGTTTATGGTGACCAGTTGTAAAGAATAGTGTGGTACGCAAGCAATGCAAACTGACCATACAATGCAAGGGCACATTGTCCCACCAAATTCTAAATTAGGAGCAAAAAATGATTTATGTTGCACATATGTTCAGGCAAAAACATTGAAATGGGCAGTAGAAGGCAACATTCGGCAGTCATGGGTAAATGTGGTGGCTTCAGTGATTTTGACCACTGGCACATTTTTGGTCCCTGGAGGTGTGTGGTTCCAGTATTTCTGAAAGAGTCGGACTTCATGGCTATCCTTGAAGCACAGTATCAAGAGTGTACCAAGATTGAAATATGGACAGAAGATCAAACGGCTGCAGGCCGAGTGTGGTAGATCCTAGAAGCAAGCATCAAGTGGCATGTGTGGTATCTCAGTAACGATGTGCCACAGTAGAGCAACTGACTCAGCGGTAGAACTGAGGTAACATTAGACAAGTTCCACAATGACCATATGGCATACCATGCATTGACTGGAGTTCAATATTGGAAGACCGACAAGGGTGCCCCTGATGACCCCACATTATTTCCAATAATGCTTGGGAATAGGAAAAACATCAATGGACCTTGGCTGCTTGGACTGATGACACAAGTCTGGAGTGATGAGTGCTGTTTCCTCCTGAACAATACTGATGGTCAGATCCACATCTGGCATAAACACCATGAAGCTGTGACCCGTGGGTGCACTGTTTGGGTTCAGCAAACTGATGGTGGTGGTGTCATAATCTGTGGACGTTTTTTCCTGCCATAGCATAGGAACATTGGTCATCATAGCACAATTCTTGAATGGTGAACAGTACAGGAACCTATTAGCTGACCATCTGCACCCATATCTTTAGGAGCTCTCCCCCAACCACAATGCCATCTTTCAACAGGATAACACTCTGTGTCATCAAGCTCGGTTCAATAGGGAATGGTTGGAGGAACACGACGATGAATTCTCCGCAGTGCCCCGGCCACCAAATTCACCATACTGTAACCCCATTGAACATGTTTATGATATTCTGGAAAGGGCGATGACATTTGCTCCCACTTACCTCCAAAATGTGAACCACCTGATGAAGCTCCTGCAGTGGGCATGGGGCAAGTATGGAGGATGTTGGCCACGCTGTGGAATCTGTTCCCCAACACTTGAAAATTGTGATCACTCAAAAAGGTGGACCAATGCATCATTGAGTAGTTGTTCCTAATGCAGTGATCGTTCAGGGCAGATTCTAGTGACATCTTATTCCACAGCACATTATATTCAGGTAAATAGTAAATATATGACTTTTTGATGCAGTTTTTGAAGCCAAAGGAGAATAAATGGCGTTTTTGTGCACCAGCCAGCTGTCACAATCTGAAAAACACTGAGCTCTGTTATTGGCTGCAGCGGCAGGTTTATGGAACATCACAGGTTGAGGCCTCGTTCACATGGGTGTCATTTTGACGTAATGTAGGCGCGTCAGAAAATTGCGTCTAAAAGAACCTATGGTTTCCTATTGGATCCTTCAAACAATCAATTTTTTCATGCGCCCAAAAAAGTGCACGTCAAAAGATAGGACATAGGCGTGTTATTTTAACGCTTATATACCCATCGCGTCAAAGGATAGGTCTTGTTCTATCTTTTGACGGCAAAACGACCGTTGCTTCATAGACCCCTATGGGAGACAGCTGTCAAAGGGAGGGGAGGGAGTTTTGTAGCAGGGAGCTGTGCTAAACAATGACATGTAACTGTAGTAAGGCATTTCATGTCATTTTACATTGTTCTGGTGGCCAAGGGATTTCGGGGCTGCGGCGTTAGTGCACTAAAAGATGCCGCAGTAAAGTGTGTAAAATCGCAAAGAATAGCCACAACTTGGCTGTGGCTATTCTTCATTTACGTGATTTTAAGCTCTGGTAGTCACGATTTTTTAGCGTGGCTATCGGAGCACTAAAATGCTGTTCGTGCGAAGGAGGCTGAAAGGTCCTTTTACATGGGACTACTGTGGGGCACTCCAGCTTTTACACAGGAGTGAGAATTGCTTCTGCCCTCCCACCTCCATTCAGAGTAAACAGGCAGTTGTTCATAGACTGAATGACTGCCTGTTTACATGGGCTGATCGCCGTTTGAGTTTTAGCCTGCAGAAACTGAACGATGAATGAATTATCGCTCCTCGTTCAGTCACTGCTGGCATTTACAATAATAATAATAAACTTTATTTGTATAGCGCCAACATATTCCGCAGCGCTTACATAGACAGGGGGGATACAGAAAGACAAAAGTACAAACATTACAGAACCACGGTTACATAGTAATCAATTGATGGAAACAATAGGGGTAAGGGTCCTGCTCCAACGAGCTTACATACTATGAATAGTGGGGTGATACAGAAGGTAAAGGGGCTGGAGATATGTGAGGTGGAGAGTGAGGGATGTTATACACATGGACAATGGTCAGACATTTAGCCGTGTGACGGCAGAAACAGTATGACTGCAGGAGCGGTTTATGATGGCTAGCAGGGATTGCAGTCAGTAGGTCAGGGAGCATGTTATCAGGCGGAGTACTGAGGGGTTTGTTTAGGGAATTCGGTATGCCTCCCTAAAGAGGTGCGTTTTTAGAGCACGCCTGAAGTTCTGCGAGTCCTGGATTGCCTGGGTTGCCTTTGGTAGTGTGTTCCAGAGGACCGGTGCTGCTCTGGAGAAGTCTTGGAGGCGGGAATGAGAGGTTCAAATTAAAGGGCGCTCATACACATTTATCATTCAGATTTCTGCGATCCAGTGAGAATCTGAACAATTATCATTTAGTGTAAAAGGGCCCTTACAGCAGCAATACAATATATGACCAGGGAGACTTCGTGCGCCAGCAGTGGACTTGCAGGGAATCGGGAGAGGTGGGTGTCAGCTTTTTGTTACATTTTGGCCATGGAGTAGCCATTTTTAGAGAAAACATTTATTTTACCTTTTAAAGTAGGTCATCTGGACTTGACCGGAATCAGCAGCTTAGTCAACCCTTTTAACACTTCTCTTTATCTTCACTGCTTTGATTAGGACTACTTCTCATATATGCTATACTATTGACCATTTGGAAAAAAAATAGTAAGATGCACGGTGGTTCAAAAAGAATGATACAAAAGTAAAGATTTCTTAATATATGAATTAGCATACAACAGCAAGAATGACATGAGAAGGTAAAATAACTCTTCAAGTTTTCAATGCACCATACAGATGTTTAATGTGGGCGCTGTTGGTGACCTGGCAGATGTGAAATTGGTAATCCATATTTGCTGCATGTCAATTTATGTATGAAGAAATCAGCTTTACTTTTGTACCATTCTTTTTGAATCACTATTGATGTCCACTTCCATTTTTCTAAAATATATTTGGTTTATATATGGGTTCGACCAAGCATACAGTACATGTGTATGGGAGTGGTGTCGGAAGGAGTATATGGCCAGCATCGCACATTACATAATATGTATGTGAATATGTTTTGCTTATGGTAGCAGAGGTCACAGCACCAGTCATAGGGCTTATTTCCACAAGCGTATATCGGCCGGTGTTTTCACGGCCAGAGGATATACGCTTCCATCTAAGCAGTTCCTTCCTTCCCCCTCACCAGCTCTCCACCTCTCTCCTCCACCCTGGCATTTGCAATGGGTGCGGAGCTAAGCCCTGCTCTGTCCTGCCCACTCCCATTGCTGACTATGGACAAGGGGTGGGGAGGGGGTGGGAGCTTAGCTCCGCCCTGTCCCGCCCACTCACATTGCAAACTGCTCGAAGGAGAGTAGGTTTTTTTAAAATCCCATTGAAATCAATGGAGAAGAAAATGGATCATTTTTTTATTTTTTAATTGTATTTCAGTTGCTCTTCTCCAAAGTCGGAGCAGAGAGACAGAAACCCTGAACTGTCCCTAACGCAGGTGTGAATGCAGCCTTATCTAATCACGTCATAATCACTTCACAGACAGTCATGGAAAATATTCATGAAAACTAGTGATTCAACTGTGGAGAATATTCAACTAATTTATAGTGTCATTTGTGCTCATACTTATGTTAATTATACCCCTGGATGTCAAGGAGTTGATTAAACATATATCTAATGTATGTATGCTGGTATAAACAGGTTTGCTTAGATAATAATAGGTCTGTATAAGTATTAAATATGTAAATAGTTAATAAACTATTAGAATGTGCACTATCGCATTTGCTCATCTACACAGCCTGGTAACACAATTAAAGGCTATGTACAGCTTTGCATTTTTATATTCAATGTGTCTTTTGGAAATTTAAAACTTTTTGTGATTTGTTTTCATTCAAAATTTCCGATCATTTGGATTCTATGCTTGTACTGTTTTCCAAGGCACTGCAGACTGGAAGACTGATGGATCGGCAAAATCAGTGAAAGTAAATTGATGGCTGCTTCTCAGTCCCATCCCTAGCCTGCTCTCCTGAGCAACATCATGCTGTGAGGTGGACACATTACACAGCAAGGGATTTGTGAGAAGTGACCACTCAAGGTTTTTCTGCAGTGACAGGAGCAAATCAGCACATAGTCATTTGTACAGAGAAAATGAACCAGCTCACCAGCAGGATGCACGGACTTGACCAGAATCAGTTGCTTAGTCACATGATTACTTTCTGGTTTGCCTATTGGTTGTATGTTTCTTTTTAAACTGAGCAGGTGCACCATATTTTTATGCAATGACTAAGAGCTGCTGTGACACTTTGAAATGTATCAGTTGTCGCGTCGTTTTATGTCCCTCCTGTTGGGATTTTAATATGTTTCAATAAAGCCATGATCCATTTCTTATTGTCTTCTGCAATAGTCGTTTCAAAGTTCATGTGAGTCTTCAGTTGTGAAAACAATCCAGCATCCAGGAGTAGGAGGATAAAAAATGTCTGGTTTACTTGGAAAAAATTCATCACAGAAGGGGAAATAAAAATTAAAAACAATCACAGAAAATGGTCGTTACTTACTGACTGAGGAGTGCATATAGATGCATCCTCCTCTCACCATGCAGGTAGCTGACTACCAAATGGAGGAGCCAATAACACCTGTGAGGACACTGATGAGACAACCACTCACACTGCCTCCTGATAATGAGGGGGGTGGATGCTTGGTGTAAACTCCCACCCATAGTGGATACAGGGTGCCAGACCATTCTGATATATGTAGTTCACCATGCAGACCAGCAACCTATTAATGACGCCATGATAATTTGGCGGGTTGCCCTGCACTTCCATCAGTGAACCACAATGGTACTGCCACCCTGGGCTCCCCCTGGAGTCTTAAAGCCACACTGCATGTGAATGATAGATATTAAATGCAAGGTATTGGTTGGATTTTGGCCAAGATACATGAGCCCACTAACCACTTCACAGTTCCTTGCGTTGTAGTGGGTCCCTACACTAATATAAATGCATCACAGAAGGGGAAATCAGGAATTAAAAACAATCACAGAAAAATGGCCGTTACTTACTGACTGAGGAGTGCATATAGATGCATCCTCCTCTCACCATGCAGGTAGCTGACTACCAAATGGAGGAGCCAATAACACCTGTGCAGGACACCGATAAGACAGCCACTCACACTGCCTCTTGATAATGCCTTGCATTTATTATCTATCATTCACATGCAGTGTGGCATTGAGACTCCAGGGGGAGCCCAGGGTGGCAGTACCAATGTGGTTCACTGATGGAAATGCAGGGCAACACGCCGAATTATCATGGCGTGATTAATAGGTTGCTAGTCTGCATGGTGAACTACATATATCAGAATGGTCTGGCACCCTGTATCCACTATGTGTGGGAGTGTACACCAAGCACCCACCCCCCTCATTATCAGGAGGCAGTGTTAGTGGGTGTTTTATCGGTGCCCTCACAGGTGTTATTGGCTCCTCCATTTGGTAGTCAGCTACCTGCATGGTGAGAGGAGGATGCATCTACAAGGAAGACTCAGTGCAAAAACAGATAAGTGCATAATGTCCTTCTGTAAGAACAAAGGAGTCCATGGCATTTAAATAGATTAAATAGTGAGGTAGATAAAAGATAAAAGAATAATTACTATTTGCATAGATAGAGAAGCTGCTTACGCAGGGCTCGGTCAGACGAGTCTGGTTTACACGCTGCTAAGCAACATGTAAACCAAGCTGCTGACATGCAGGGATCATGCGCATAAACAGGGCTGCCCCTAGCTGAGCAGAGCAGCCCATTCACATATCTGTAGTGCTGGCAGCCTGCTTCCACGGCTCCCATAGGAGCCTATGGACAGCAGGCTGGACAGCGTGCACCACAAAGCTGTCAGGCGAGTCGGCACTCGCATGTCCTAACTTTGTTAGAAGCACAGATCCTGCATTTCTACAACATGTCCATATGAACGCTTCCAAAGTGACCTTATGGTTGCTATAGAAGTGCTGTTCTCGTGCAGCATGAAAAACACGCCTTATTATGGCATCTTTAAACCGTATATCCTATCAAATACTAATTATGCCCCTGATTTCCTATGCTATTCAGCTGGTGGACTTTCCAAATTGTGTAGTGTGACTGACAAGATTGGTTGTATGGACATGACCTTTTTTTTTTTAACTCAATGTATATTGAATACGTTACGTATAAAGATAAGCGAGCACTAGAGATGAGCGAGCACTAGAGATGAGCGAGCACCCAAATGCTCGGGTCCGCGTTATTCAAGTTGAGCTTTTCGTAAAATTCGAGAGCTCTACTTGAGTAATGAACCCCATTGACTACAATGGGAGACTCGAGCATTTCTGTATGTGAGACGCCGAGTCCTGAGCTTTTTTTTTTCTTGGTGTGTGTTCTCTCTCTCTCTCTCTCTCTCTCTCTCATGAACTGCCTCAATGTACCTTTACATACATGTATATTCAGAGTCTATACAGGCTCTCCTGAAAATCCGTATTAAGCCAGTAAATGTAAAGGCTAATCATGTGGAAATCACGAATAAAACTTTCTTCCGGTATTTTGTGCCAGATTTGCAACAGAACCTCCGACTGGTGATTCCAATGTAGATGTGAAAGCAGCCTTATGTAGGCATCATCATGTTCAGAATTCACAGACTTCACTTTAGTTAACCAGTTATTTTGCTCTCAGTTCACTCTCGGAGGTCACGCCGGAGGAGACCGCCGGATAACATGCTTAAATGCAACAACTACAAGCTTAACAAAGGTGACATATGCAAGGTGGATATCAGATATATTCAGCTGAAGTCTCTTGTAGAACAAACATCCTCCCTCTTCTTGTTGTATTTGTTTAACCCTCTGTTACATCTGTATCCACATCACTTTGACACGCTACTAATTTGGCCCTAGTGTTGTAACCATGATGGATGTGCCGACTGTCCAGCCTCCGATTCAAAGAGTTATTGTCTGTACACTTAACATTCTCTATTTAATAGGCTGGAGTAGGAAGAAAGCACTAGGCATCATTCAATTAGCAGAAGTCAGGCTTCCCGGCCACTTTTGTCCTGGCTGCAGACTGGATGCATGTCCAAGCAAATTGATGTATCAAAAGTGGTTATTAGTCACATCACTAGCCAGATTGGGTGGCAACCGGCCCTTTGTTTCTGACTTGTTAGCACTCTGGTTAGAGGAAATGGATAGTTGGTGTATGTTTTGTTAGGTTCTCCAGTGATGACAAATATCTTGCTCTTTCCTGTGTCCACATATTCTGAAACTGGAGTTTCTAGGAAGTTTACACGTTGTTAAACAAACAAGTTTCTATTATTTTGTTGTGCGGGGGCATTTCTAAAGTGCTTTGCGTAAACATGTAGTATGAAGGGTTGGTGATCACTTACATAAAGGCACATTTGCTTCTAAACATTTTTACATTTAGCTTTTGTAATACTCCCCTTTAACCCCTTCCCTCCCCATGACGTAAGGGTATGTCATGGGAGCGGGGTGTTTCCTGCAAAATGACGTACCCTTAAAGGGGTTGTCCCGCGCCGAAACGGGTTTTTTTTTTTCAATAGCCCCCCCGTTCGGCGCGAGACAAACCCGATGCAGGGGTTAAAAAAAAAAACGGATAGTGCTTACCTGAATCCCCGCGCTCCGGTGACTTCTTACTTACCTTGTGAAGATGGCCGCCGGGATCTTCTCCCTCGGTGGACCGCAGGTCTTCTGTGCGGTCCATTGCCGATTCCAGCCTCCTGATTGGCTGGAATCGGCACGTGACGGGGCGGAGCTACGAGGAGCCGCTCTCCGGCACGAGCGGCCCCATTCAGAAAAGAAGAAGACCGGACTGCGCAAGCGCGTCTAATCGGGCGATTAGACGCTGAAAATTAGACCACCATGGAGACGAGGACGCTAGCAACGGAACAGGTAAGTGAATAACTTCTGTATGGCTCATAATTAATGCACAATGTACATTACAAAGTGCATTAATATGGCCATACAGAAGTGTATACCCTCACTTTGTTTCGCGGAACAACCCCTTTAAGTCATAGGGGTAGCGCGAGATCATAGCAGATCTCGTGCTATCCTGCAGCAGGAGCCGGCTGTCACTAGTAGCCGGCCTCCCGCTGTGACAGCGGGGGGCATCGGAGATGCGCCCACCTGCTGGTAACCCCTTCCCTGCCACGATCTAAGTAGATCGCGGCAGGGAAAGGGTTCACAGAGGGAGAGCGCTCCCTCTGTGATGTCCGCTGGCTCCCGCGATAACATCCCGAGAGCCCGGCTGGTTGCCATGGCAACAGGACGCCAGATACCGGCGTCCTGTATTGCCATAGCCTGTGATCGCTATAGTAAGTGATAAGGCATGGCAGGAGAGAAGTCCTGCCATGCCTTATCGTAGCGATCATTAGTGCTGCAGTGTAAGTCCCTCAGAGGGACAGAGATGGTGTGAAAAGAAGAGCAAAATAAAGTACAAAAAAACAAAAATGTAAAAAAACCCTTTTTTTATGCTTTTTCTCATATTAGCATAAAATGTTTTTACAAATCTCACATATTTGGTATCGACGCGTCCGTAACGACACGTACAATAAATTGAACATGCTTTTTATCCTGCACGGCAAAAGCGTAAAAAAAGCTAAAAAACTAAGGCAAAATGCTAATTTTTAGCATTTTGCGTGCCAAAAAACGCAATAAAAGTGATAAAAAAAGCGTATGGCCCCTAAAATGGTACTAATAAAAACTACAGCTTGTCTCACGAAAAATAAGCCCTCAGAGAGCTCCGTCCATGGAAAAATAAAAAGGTTATAGCACTTTGAATGCAGCGATTTAGAAAAAAATAATAATAATAAAAGGGTTTTTATTGTGGAAAAATGGAAAAACCTAAAAAAAATATATAACTTTTTGTATCGTTCTAACCGTACCGACCCGCAGAAAAAAATGTAGTGTGTCATTTATGCTGCATAATTAACGCTTTAAAAAAAAACAAAAAATCTTTGGCAGAATCGATGCGTTTTACAATATAGTCTATGTACCCAAAAATGGTACCAATAAAAACTACAGTTCGCCACGCAAAAAACAAGCCCTTATACGGCCGCGTCGACGGAAAAATAAAAAAGTTATGGCTTTTGAAAAATGGAGATGGAAAAAGACCAAAAATCGTTTGGTCCTCAACGCCAAAATAGGCCGTGTCATTAAGGGGTTAAAATACCAGACTCCTCTGCCCAAGTCAGTAGGCTCCTTTACATAAACAGCCCGCCTAAGACTGTCGAAAATGTCAGTGGTCATAAAGGTTAAATGTTTATTAGTTTGCGCTGGCAGTTCGGAGACTAAGGTAAGATGCGGGATCTTAGAGGAACACCCTGAAGGCAGTCTTGCTGATCAAAAACTGAAAGAATGCAAAGTACCTGTTACAATTTGTTCTGTGCGTAACTTGCTCCAAGAAAACATGCAATTTATGGGGTGAATCCTACATTTCTTACATAGTTTTACTTTAAAAGAAAAAAAAGCTTATTTTGCATAGTTGCTTAGGCAAGCATACAAACTATTTCAGCTATGAGCCTTTGTATAGAGAGATTAGCTGTAGAAATCGAGATGCTTTTCATACACATGTACAGAGTTGAGTCACATTATTAAGACCACCAGCTAATATCCAGAGTAACCGCCGTGTGCTGCATGGACAGTACTAGACGGACCGGGAGTGACTCAATAAGGTGCATGTAGGTTGTCTCGGGTATCTGGAGCCATACTGACTGCAGTGGGGGGGATGGTCCATAGAGCAAACACCTTGATTTATGTGGTCCCAAAGAAGCTCAATTGGGTTCAAGTCTGGGGAATTAGGGGGCCAGGGAAGTACTTGGAAGTCTTGGTCATGCTTAGTGTTGAGCGAGCATACTTGCTAAGGGCAATTGGTCAAGCGAGCATTGCCCTTAGCGAGTACCTGCCCGCCGCTGGCAGCCGAACCTTTTCGCTCGAGCGGGCAGGTACTTGCTAAGGGCAATGCTCGCTCGAGCAATTGCCCTTAGCGAGTATGCTCGCTCATCACTAGTCGTGCTCTTTCAACCATAGTCGGACAATTCTAGCCGTATGACATGTCGTATTGTCTTGCTGGAAGATCCCATCTGCCACAGGGAAGACAAACAGCATGTATGGGTGTACATGATCTGCAAGAATGGGTTCATAACCAGATCGGTTCAGAGTGCCTTCCAAATGGATAAGCGGCCCAGAGAGTGCCACAAAAAATTCCCCAGACTGTAAAGCTAGCGCCACCAGCTTGTGTTCTTCCAGCAATGGCTGCAGAGTGTTTGTTCCTTCATGTTTCTCACCTGACACATCAACGTCCATCCGTTCAAATAAGCAGAAAATGTGACTCATCGAAGAAGGCAACGCTTTGCCAATCAGCAGTGGCCCAATTCTGATATTGCTGTACAAATTGAAGCCTTTTCATGCAATGCACCTTTGTTAGCATAGGTGACCACCTGTCTGCTTCGGGGCCCCATACATAGTAGGGCTCGCTGAACAGTTGTTTTAGACACATGTCTGGTAGTCCCCTGGTCCATTTTCATGGTGATCTGCTCCACTGTAGCATATCGGTTGGCCCTTGTGCACCTTCACAGCTGATGTTCACCTCTCACATCCATGGCATGTGGTGCCATTTGTTCACTCACGATAAACTTTCACCACAGCAGCACATGAACAGTTCATAAACTGCGCTGTTTGAGAAATCCCGCCAATAATCATCCCTTTTTGCAACTCTGGTAAATTGCCCCTTTGACCCATGACGACACCGAGTGATATGAGAGCAGACAGCCTATCATATACCTTATATACCCACTAAACCCACGACACATCACTTCCTTCATGGGCTACACGATGCCGAATCGAAAGTATGAGTTGGTCGTAATAATGTGACTCAACTGTGTATAAAGAAGCTGAGATACCATTGTGGTAGTAATACAAAGACGTACCAGAACAGTTGTACATACCAGACCATATCTATACTATATACCCGCTCTTCACTCCTTAGCCGACATATCAGGTGATGGTAAGGTTAGAAAATAAGTAAGCAATTTAGGCTTATTTTTATTATAAGGGTAGCCTCACATGGGTGTAAATGCATATACGCTTGCTATCATGAGGTGTATATGCACTACGCAGAGTGCACAATTGTAAGCTATTGTGCCCGGATTGCCACATTGTACTGTACTTTACTGCACAGCCCGGACCGCTGACATCAGTCCAGGTAGCATCATGTTTGAGTAAGCGGGGCCAGTCTACTTAGTAGGCTGGTCAGCTGACTCGGTTGGCAGGTCAACTGACCTAGTAGACCCAGGTGTTTTAGTTTAGGCCTGCAGATTGGGGCCGTCTATGCGAAATTGTGCAAAAAGATAGAGCATGTCGCGTTGTTTTCCCTGCGCTCAAAATGCATGGACAAAAAAGGACATGTGAAGGAACCCATTGAAGTCAATGGGTTCTATTTGCTGCTCTTTGCGGGCGTAGATCTTGTGGCCGCAAATGCACTCATGACCGCCCTAATGGCCAAGTCCATCGGAAAAGCTGACCTGTGGTATCAGGGAAGCAGACAGATAAAGGGAAAGTCAACATTTACTTATTTTCACAAATGTATATTAATAATGCTCCTTATTTGTTTGGTGCCAACATATTATGCAGCACTTTAGAAATTGGGGAAACATTCAAAATGAGTCATGACATACAGTATCACATGGATGAGAAGCAAGAGCTTACAGCCTATGAGGAAGTATACACGTAGGGTGCTACATGTTCGTTAGCGGTCTTTGAGACAGCCCGTCACTGCATAAGTAATGGTGTTAATCTGTGGAAGCCTCATTAGATACTTGAGCAGCTTGTGATGTCATTGCCAGGATGCAGAAGAGAAGAACAGGAAGAACACAACAGCTGAGCGCACGACTGCGGACAGGAAGGCCCAACAATGTGGAGTCTGGATCCCCGTAAGCGGTTGATGTGTTGCTTGCAGGATGTAAGCGTGCTTGCTTTCAGTGTGTGAACACACGGCTATATATACATATCAAAGACCTAGAGTAGACTGACTGCTATTTCCATAGATTCCAACTTGTCTGAGATTATTCCTTCCAGTCAGCCGCTGCCAGGATGTCGGGAGAGGAACGTCATGTTGGGACATTAGTCAGCTTACAAGATGGAAATGCAGAATCCATAGACTTCTTACTCCACTTTGAATTTCCACTGCAGCCTGGGAATTATTACTATTTCCTTTAGGCCTCGTTCACATGATTGTATGTACACATGAGTGTTATGCATTACATAGAGCCCATTCATCTCAATGGGTTCATTCACAGCTGCGGATTTTCACACGAGTTTCGGTTTTAAAAAAAAGAGCGCAGTATGTCTTATTATTGTGCGTATTACGGCCCATAGATATCAATGAGTGTACGTAAATATGAAGGAAATACGCAGTAAGGGCTCGGTCAGATGAGTGGTTTTTTTCGTGCATGTATAGGCACAGAAAAAAAAAATTCAGCATCATGCGTAGAAAAATCTCATGACCGCGTGCATTTGCTCACATGATATTTTGCAGGTGCAATTTTTTTTACGCTTCTAAAAACAGACATGTGACCGCTTTCATTGGAAAGCATTGGTTCTGATAGAGCAATTTATAAAACGCGCACAACACGTGCACACAAAAAACCACTTGTCTGACCGAGCCCATAGGGAGGCTTCACACGGACGCCTAAAATTTGCACACAAAGAATAGAACCCACTGATTTCAATGGATTCATACACATCTCAGTATCTTGAGTGCACAAAAAAAAATACGCAGCATGCCCTACTTTTGTGCGTATTTGCACACCAAGGGTTCCCATGGAGGTCTATGGGGGATGCGCAAATGTTCACGCAATGTGCGAGGAGATCTGCTGGAAGAAGAACATATCTGGATCTCATTAAACTAAATAGTTATTTAAATTGGGTCAAATGCGCATATGCTCTCATGAAGCCCCCCTAAACCTACGTATTCGCCGTGTATTTACGCACAAAATCAATGTGATATTGTGCGGGTTTTTTTAACACATGTCAATACACTATATATGTTGGTAGGCAAAAAAATGCAAGGCGTATTCACGCTATGGTGCGTATTTACAGACCAAAATACGCAAATGCAAGAAATCACGCGGCAGTTGACATGTCTAGTCACATCTGCATCAGAGGCTCCACCTACAGCCTCCAGCGTGGAACCGGCATGTAATGCCGGGTGAAAAAGTTGTGCATGCGGGACTTTTTTGACAGGTAAGGCAGGTCCGTTCGCGCTGTTCGGTGCCATTACAGGTCAGATCCGTACATCCAGGGGATCCCGTTTTCTTGCTCCCATAGTGGAAGCCTAACGCAGATGTGAATTTCGCCTTACAGATATCCAATAGATATACTCGCTCTGTATTTGGCCTCCACTTTGACTCAGTATTTCCGTCCCGCACGCATCCAGACATTTTCCTGGAAGAGGTAGCCCGGTGCTCACTAACATGTAATTGTACACAATGATCAGTCATTACCAGGTAGAGTGCGACATCGCAGAATTACACAATAATAACAAAAATCAAATGCCAATTCAAAGAAGCTACAATAATCAGAGAGCGTCTCATCCAGCAGGTATTCATGGTGAGTCAGTGCCCCACCATCACCGGATCCAATCAAGGTGCCCATATACATACAATACAGAAGCTATGGAGCTTCCTTGCATTGGGTCTGGTATCAATTTTGTAGGACAAGTTGATTCTCTTCATTCTCATTAATCCCCCAGTCACATGTCCATAGGGGGAGTATGAAGTGGGCTTTAGGAGCCGAGAGAATGTAAGATCCTGAGATGAGTGGCACAAAATGACCAGTGGAGGGAGGGCGAGAAGGGGGGGGGGGGGGGGGGGTAAAGGGACATTGGGATAACACTTTTTTTCCCAAGCTTTCCATCCTGTGCCAATCATCTCATAAGTAAACTGGAATCTCTATTTTAAGCTTTAGAATAAATAAGTAAAAGAAAATTATGCGGAGTGGCCCCCCTTTTTATCAGGATGAGAGGGTCCATGAACATTGGTTCCTTCCCACCCCAAAGGTAACAACCCGCTACTGCCCAGAAGCAGGCTATTATATTAGATGGTAGACTTTTGATGGTACTTGGCTCTTCCCACTGGCCCATTGCCTTGGGTAGCAGGGTAATAGTGAGTGGAGTTAGTGTCACCCTTGCACTGGCTGACACCTAGCCTACTAGTGGGCAGATATCGGTCAGACGCCTCCATTTCTAACATTGTAATAAATTGGTAAAAAGTATACTTTGTGTAAAAGGAGACTCCCCGGTACCCCCCTTCTGACCAGTTCATTACAGAAATGGTTTCCCCACCAGTAAAATCGCATGTAGATTCTAGTTGAGAGGAACACAACGGCTCAGCATATGGGCAGCCGTAGAGCTGCTTCACACGGATGTATGTGCAATTGTGCATGCTTTATCACAACTAGAGATGAGCGAGCATACTCGCTAAGGCAAACTACTCGAGCGAGTAGGGTCTTATGTGAGTACCTGCCTGCTCGTCTCAAAAGATTCGGCTGCCGGTGCAGGTGAGTGGTGAGTTGCGGGAGTGAGCAGGGAGGAGCGAGGGGGAGAGAGAGATTTCCCCTCCGTTCCTCCCCGCTCTCCCCCGCCGCTCCCCGCCCCCCGCCGGCCGCTGAATCTTTTGAGACGAGCAGGCAGGTACTCGCATAAGGCACTACTCGCTCGAGTAGTTTGCCTTAGCGAGTATGCTCGCTCATCTCTAATCACAATACGTTTACATGATGAACGAGGTGCTTTTGCATACATTTCTGAGGACTTTACTGTAGTTTTTCTGTGCACGCAGGCCGTGTTCATATGAGCGCGTGATTTAAAAGGCTATTTCACCTAATAAGAACCAGATGTGTTCTTTTTTTCATAGAATTGTACAGCATATTGCACATTTGTGCGCACATTAAGCGTGCATTTGCACACCTGTCATTGACTTCTATGAGGACCTTTGGTGTGCAAATGCACATAAAAAGAGAGTATAACCTATTTTTTTCCTTGTGTGCACAAAAAGGAAAGTGAGTTTGAACCCATTGGGTTTTATTCTCTGGGTGTTGCACGCTCAAAATTTTCCGCTCGTAAATACGCCCTAAGGCCTCCGTCAGACGACCGTTTTTTGCCGCGATTTGCGGATCGCATGACGGATGCGCATACACAAATCGCGTGACCGGGGCCGACGATTCCCTGAAAAATCTGCAGCTAGCAGCGTTTTCGGCAAAACAGGCCCGATCAAAGGAACGCTGTCCGCCCATTGAAATTCAATGGAGCCGGCAATTAATTCATGAATGGGTGAGTGAGAGCTGCCTCCGATTGGTGAGGGCTGTGACCAATCAGAGGCAGCCCATTCAGCAGGCAGGGATTTTAAATCCCCACCTGCTGAATACTACAGAGAGCAGTTCAGGAGAACTGCCGGCCGGCTGCGGCTGTACTCCGTCTGCAGGGACAAGGTAAGTATATATATATTTTTTTATTTTTACACATTTCTGGATGAATTGCAGGGAAGGGCTTATATTTTTAAGCCCTTCCCGAAAATTCATGCCGCGCTTGCCGGCAGCCCATTGCTCTCAATGGAGCCGGCTGTATTGCCGGCTCCATTGAATTCAATGGGCGAACATCGTTCTTCTCTGCCACAGCTGTTACAGCTGTGGCAGAGGAGAATGATTTTTATAGTATATGTTCTCAATGGGGTCGACGCTGCTGCCGCCGGCCCCATTGAGCGCATATATAGAACACAAGGAATAGCAGAACGCAGATAGGCGCGATCTGCGATTCATCGTGTCCTATAATTTATCGCATATCCGCATAAAAAGCGGACATGTGACCAATCCCATTGCGAAGCAATGGTTCTATATATGCGCAGATTGCATGCGCATGCGCAAATCGCGCAAAAAAACGCTCGTCTGACCGAGGCCTTAGGGTGTATTCACACAGTGTGGTTGGTCGTATTGAGTATTTGTGCGTAATTTTAGCATAATTTGACACAACATGTGCATATATCCTTGCCCTCTACCTAAGAGTCACAAACACTGTCACCTAGTAACCATTGTACATATATGAAATAAGTCCCTCGCGAACTGAATTAGAGAAATCCTATTGAGATTGGCTACATTTCATTGTATTTCTCCAGCTTGATGCGTTGTGAATCTTAACACTAAAAACACAGTGAAAAAACATAAATTGTGTTTCAGAGATGTTGCTGCCATCAATCACTGTGAATGACTCCTTGCAGCACTCTTACTGAAAGAATGTTTTGTCATCCCGTGTCAAATTGCGTAAAGCACTTGTTGGATGTACATGTGATTTATTGCTCTATGTCCGTTGTGGCGAACCTATGGCACGCGTGTCAGAGGGGGCACACAGAGCCTTCTCTGTTGGCTTGTGCGCCAATGGTTGCTCACCATGATAGTGATTACCAGCAGGGATGCTGCGGCTCCTCGGCCAGTAATCACTCAGCGGCGCTGATCCCGGGTGCACACTCTGACGGCAGTGTATGCACCGGGGATCTTCCTCCATTGACCTCACCTCTTTGGTTCTGCAGCTGTCCTTGATGTAGTGTCTGAACAAAGCCCTTTGGTTAAAATCATAAATTCACTCTATTGTCGTGTTTCAGGTTAAATTCCCTATTATTATTATGCTTTTATCTTGCTTTTGAACCATTTCTCGTGGTTTGCTGGACTTGAACTGTATTAATGTATAAAATAGCTGGAATATTTGAGTTGTTCTGAAGCGTTTGACCTGCAGTGTATCTACAGGAGCATTGCTTGATTGTACCAATACTATAACCTGTATTTAGTTAATTTATCATATGCAAGTCCCAATACTTCCAGGATCGTAGCCTGATTATATATGATGTATCAATCATCTCACTGACTGAACACGCCGGTCCCAGCAGCAGACTAAGGAACTCTGCAAACTATACATTACTGCTGATCAAAGGCAATGACCCAGCTAGTCCCCGTCCATGACATGTTCTGCAGGATCTGGTGTCTACAGGGGATTGGAGCTATGCGCACGCACCCACACATTGACGGGATCTATGAAGCCTCACATGTAACATGTCACATACAGCTAATCAATCAGATTCTGTTCCAACAATCCAGCCAATGACACGGATATCAAAGTGATTGATGTCCCTTTTACCAATGATAATGGTTCCCATCGGAATTCAAACTCCCATCGGTAGAGCCTACGTCATTGACAAATATGACAGCCAATGACCTGTCCACACCGGCACGTACGTATGAAGAGACGGGTATATCCACTTCAATGAAAGAAGAGCACATGAGCCTCTTAGCGACAGACTGTGGGGGGCATGCGCCTCAATCAATAAGCACATCATCTAGTGTGCAAACGTGGTAGGTCAATACTAGAGCTTAACGCCTCACCGATCTGTTGCCTGCTACCTACTCACATGTTCAGGTGCTTCACTGTAAAAGAAAGCCTATCAGAAGTGCTGATTTACTTTGCGTTATCACATCTAGCATTCATATGAAGGCCGAGAGGGTAAAGCCCTCATTAAGCCTAATTGGACTTTTGCTATTTACTTGGAAAATCCATTTTGCCTCTTCTTGCAATGATTTGGTGTTCAGGTCCTTCTTACATGGATGGATCTAGTCTAATCTGAATGATACGCCAAAGTCTCAAAGAACCAATATCTCTACTCTGCAGGGCATTAACCCCTTAATGCCACAGGGTGTAAGTTTATGTCTTGGCTGCGGGGTACTTAACGCAACAGGGTGTAAACGTATGTCCTGCGGATGGCATGGGATCAGAAGCTGAGTCAGTGACATCCCACAGTGGGAGCCCGCTCTTACCAATAGTCGGTCTCCCACGGCAGGGGTACATAAGGACATCGACACCCACTGTTAACCCTCTACATGCTGCGATGTTTGTAGATCACAGAATGTAAAGCGTTCACGGAAGGAGGACGCTTGCTCTGTGATGTCTTCAGACCCCTGCGATGTAAGCACGGAGGGCCGATGGGTTGCCATGGCAACAGGATGCCAGATACAGGCGTCCCAGCTTGCCATTGCCTATGATCGCTATTACAAGCAATAAGGCTTTGTAGTCCTGCAATGCTTTATCATAGCGATCATAGGTGGTATGGTTCAGGTCCCCTACAGGGACATAAATAGTGTTAAAAATATACATATAGTATAAAAGAAAAATATGTAAAAAAAAGTAATAAAAACCTTTTTTGCTAATGTTCTTCTATTTGTATAAAAAAATTAATTTAAATTAAAAAGAAAAACCCGACATAGTTGGTATCATTGCATCCATAACGACCTGTACTATAAACTGAACAGACTATTTATCCTGCGCAGCTAAAACCATAATGGAAATTGAAGCAAAATGTTTCTTTGCATTGTTTTACTTCACAAAAAAATGGAATAAAAGTGATAAAAAAAAGCCGTATGTACCTCAAAATGGTACCAGTAAAAACTACAGCACGTCACGCAAAAACCAAGCCCCCAAAGAGCTCCGTCCATGGAAAGATAAAAAAGTTATGGGACTTTGAATGCAGTAATGTAAAAATAATTATAATTTCTAAAAAAAAAAAAAATTTTTTTATTGTACAAAAGTGCAATTTTTAGGAAAAACCTAAAATAATTATAATATTTTTGGTATTGTTGTAATCGTACTGACCTGCAGAAAAAACATATCATGCCATTTATGCTGCATGATTAACGCTGTAAAAAATTAAAACAATGGCAGAATTGATGTGTTTTCTCTCCCGGCTCTCCAAAAAATAGAATAAAAGCTTTTATAATGTATTATATGGACCCAAAAATGGTACTAAAGACTATAGTTTTCTGCGCAAAAAAAAAGCTGTCATACCGCCATGTCGACGGAAAAATAAAAAAGTTATGGCTTCTGAAAAGTGGAGATGAAAATCCCCCCAAATTGTTGCCTCCTTATGCTCAAAATAGGCCGTGCCCTTAAAGGGGTTGTCCCGCGAAACAAAGTTGGGGTATACACTTCTGTATGGCCATATTAATGCACTTTGTAATATACATCGTGCATTAAATATGAGCCATACAGAAGTTATTCACTTACCTGTTCCGTTGCTGGCGTCCTCGTCTCCATGGTGCCGTCTAATTTTCAGCGTCTAATCGCCCGATTAGACGCGCTTGCGCAGTCCGGTCTTCTCCCTTCTGAATGGGGCTGCTCGTGCCGGAGAGCTGCTCCTCGTAGCTCCGCCCCGTCACGTGTGCCGATTTCAGCCAATCAGGAGGCTGGAATCGGCAATGGACCACACAGAAGACCTGCGGTCCACCGAGGGTGAAGATCCCGGCGGCCATCTTTGCAAGGTAAGTAAGAAGTTACCGGAGCGCGGGGATTCGGGTAAGTACTATCCGGTTTTTATTTTAAACCCCTGCATCGGGTTTGTCTCGCGCCGAACGGGGGGGCTATTGGAAAAGAAAAAAAAAACGTTTCGGCGAGGGACAACCTCTTTAAGGGCTCTTTCACACAAGCGTAGCAATTATCGGCCACAGCGTGACCAAAAATCACGTAAATGGGAACACAAATCTGCCGTTTGTGCACCCGTTCAGACGGCCCGGGTCCAACACATATACACCGAGCCCAGAATGTCGTCGGATGGGTAGACAGTTTAGCTCTAAACTGCCTCCCGCTTTCCACTCCTCATTGGTTCTCGGCAAGGGGAGGGGATTGGGGTGGGGCAGGAGCTAATGTGCTAAGCAATATTGCTGCCAGCAATGTGAGGAGGCAAGATGGGGCGGGAGCTTAGTAACTAGTTCCCTCCTATTGGAAACAGCAAGAAAGGGCCGAGAGGAGGAGGGAAGGGAGTGGGAGTTTAGCTGCTAAACTCCTTCCCACCTCCCTTGTCCGGCAGCTACCATAGGCTCCCATAGGAGTATATGGGAGCCGCCGCCATATTCTGGCTACAAGATAGTTCCTGAACTATCTTTCTTGCCCAGCATAAAAGCGTCGGGCCGAATTGCGCTCCGTATGCGCTATCTCGCCCGGCCAGGGGCTTTTACACAGCAGAAGTACGCCCATCTCAACTGATGCATTGCAAACCAAGGCATCAGATGGGCAGCATATATCGGTCGGCCATGAAAGCGCGTCCGATATACGCTCGTGTGAATAAGTGTAGTGGCCAGAAGTCTATGTTGCTGGCGCCTCCATAATGTCATACATGTCATGTCTTTTGTAGGTGCGCTGTGCAAAGTTGTCTAGTCATTTTGTTATATGTATTGCACAGCTGCAGCAAGTGAAAGGTTAATGTTTGCATGAGACTGGGGGATGTCCGCAATGTATTAATTTATGTCTAGTCACGTGCTCTATGTTGTCTATAAGTGTTTTGGGTGTGGTAGAGAGTTCTGACATCTTCTACAGTTGAGAGTGGAGTGGAGTGCCGGCCACATGGGGGTACCTTCAACCCTAATGTGGTGAAGTGATGGAAGAAGAGGAGCGGGTCCTGAGGGTCCATATACCAGGAACCGTGGAGGAGAGAGAGCAAGAGAAGTAAGAGAGAGAGAAAGATCGGGAGTGAGCTTGTCTAGAAAAGGCTGAGATCACCGTGCCCTATCCTCCTCCGGAGAGTTCCCCATCCAGGAGCGATGGCTGACAGATAACCTAGACTACAGGGCCCGTGTCATCCTGAGTTTCCTCCCTGACCTCAAATCTACTGTTTTGCCTGCACTGCCGTCTTTTGCAATTTGTGCCTTGTACCAAGTTTTCTACAAGTAAAGTTTTGCCAGGCCCTGACCGTTCCCAGGGCCTGAGGTACTCTAATACTGTCTGTGGCTCCTTTATTTATTTACCGCCAAGGGTCATTCCGGTGGGTAACGGAATGGTGGTGTCACCCATGGCAACCCTTTCTCCTGTTCGTATGTTTATTAGCCATCCATCTCCTAGGGGTGTCTGGAAGAGGCCTGGCGCGGCTCTGGCCAAGGCTATGTGCGTCCCTCCGGGGGGGAGCCTGGTAAGTGCCACCATGACATGTGACCACTCTACCCTCCCAGCTCCTCAACGTATGCCCTGTGTCCGGAGTCACCCTACAGGACACTGCAGAAGCCTAAGGGGTTAATATGTCTAGTTTCTGGGGTTTCAGCTCCCCTACTAATTAAGCTTAGATGTTTTGAAATTTGTACATTTAGAACCTGGTACTTCTGCAATTGAAGAACTGTCCAATGTGATGTGTTGTTGTCACAGTGATGAGTAAAGTCCGGGGATTTAACCACAAATCAAGAGAAGGATCAGTCGATCACAAGACATCCAAGTAGGACTTATATGAGGAGCAGAAGTCTTAGAGATGTGTTAGTACATAGTTATCATGGCAGCTCTGAATGTGGAGGCCCGGACTGCTGGAGCCAAAGCATGGGGTACCTTCCCTGTAGTAGCTGTTCCTTCTGTTAATATCTAATGTATCAGCCCTACAATGTACATGGGCACGGCCATCAGAAGGTCAGCAGAAGATCAAACCTTCTCAGCTCAATTAGGATGGAAGCTGATACCCCAAAGGCGGACCTAGTCATATCATCCAGGGAGGAAATGTTGGCTCTCTGTGATATTGGGGTATCTGTCAGATGAGCCCAGATCCATGTAACGGGGTCCTGACTACAAAGTTATGGCAAGAAGAGGCAAAATGGTTTATCTGATGGAATACCAAAAGTCCAATATGTGTTAATGAGGACTTTACTTCTTTGGCCTTCATATAAATGATGGATGTGATTCAGCAATGTAAATAAGTGAATCAACACCCCTTTCTTTTATCATGAAGCCCCCGGAGATACGGAAGATGTCATTCTTTATGTAATATACAACACAGAGGATTAGTTCTGATTGTATCCAGGTCAGTAGCTGTGACCTAGTACTTACCTGCCCTGCAGTTTCTCAGTAGCCCGTTCTTTTATCACGGTCCGGCCTCGCCAGAATCCTTCCCAGATAATGTATTATATGTATAGTGAAGGATTTGTAGCCCCAGAATAGACTATGATGCGCGTTCAGCACTCGATGAGACATCAGATAACGGCTCCTTCACACCAGTGTATTTGTGCAGCAGATTTCTCAAGTAATGTGAATATGCAAAATACACAATTAATAGAATACATTGATTTCAATGGGATTGTTCATAGGAGTATCTTTTGGGCGATGTTTGATTACATGAAAAAATATGTGTCCCGTCCTACTTTGGTGCATATTACACAATGCAATAGGCCATTACAGAGAACGGACCAGTGCAAATACACAGTGATTCTGGAGGTGACCTGTCTATTCACTGGATATGTGATCAGCAAATACATGGGCCCTTTTGTGTACTTCATGCGTGCGCAAACGCGTACTGTATTTGGGCACATGAAAACCTGCAATTGCAGGCGAAATATACCGATATCAGCAATTTTCGGTTGCATAAATACCCACTTTACGTGACCGAAATACTCTTCCACCCTTGTGAATGAGCCCTAAGTGTCTGGCACCATCTACAAGCCTGGGAATACTGCGCTAGTACATAGTCTGTGGAATGGAGGATCGATGCGTGTGCAGCGCAGGTATTGCTTGCGGCACTGAGTTTCAATACTCATCTGTTGCGCCTGAGCACGGCGCCACGTCAATTTGGTGTATTATGTAATGCCAAGTCCGTGTGTGCGTACGTGCTGGCACATAGCCCTGGTCCCCCGATGACACCAGACTCTGGATATGGCGAGGCTAGCTGCGCTATTGTTTTAGATCAGGCTTAGGCTCCTTTTACACGGAGCGATAAATCGTTTGCATGAGCGATGGTGACAGAGTTCGCTCGTCTGAATAGTTTATATAGGCAGAGACATTGTTTAGATTTTGTTCTTAAGTCGTTCCCTGCTTACACACAACGGCGTGTAAACGGGCGAACAACTAATTTTATCCTGCATAAAATGAACGATGAATGAGAAGGGAATGAATTCTTATTCATTGTTCAATTGTTGGCCGTGTTTACAGAGCTAGTCCATGAAAAAATAAGGTTAAGGGACTTTGAATGCAACGATGTAAAAGCAAAAATCCCCAAAAAGGGTTTTATTGAGCAAAAGTAGAGAAACCTGAGAAACAAGTAATAATTTTGGTATGGCCATAATTGTACCGGCCCGCAGAAAACAATATATCCTGTCAGTTATGCTGCATGACTAACGCTGTAAAGAAAGACAATGTCAGAATCGATGTGTTTTCCCTCCCTGCCCTCCAAAAAATGTATAAAACTCTTACGATACATTTTATGTAACCAGAAATGGGACCAATAGAAACGACAGCTTACCACATAAACACACAAGCCTCATGGGGCCGACGGAGAAGTAAGAAGGGTATGGCTTCTGGAAAGTGGAGATGAAAATCCCCCCAAAAATGATTGCATCCTTTTGGCCAAAATATTGGGTGCCCTGAAGGGGTTAAAGCTCTCTGGGTAATATTGTCCGTCCTTCAGACCCGCTACATATAAGTCAGAAGGTGAAATCTGCAACAAAACTAAGAAAAAGCCCAAATAACCGGATTAATAGAAAATCCAGAGGTTACAGAGTTGTTTTCTTCATCCGCTGTAACATCTGGGAGCCGCAGGAAAAACGCACTAAAGATACAATATAGGAAGAAGATGGTTTATATCCAAGGTGAAGAATATTCAGTATTACACATTGTATCTCCCCGAGAGAACAACATGGCAGCTTCCAGAAAGGCCCCTACATAGGAAGAGGATGAGAGAAGACAAAGTGTTATTACACCATCCAACTATATCCCATAATATCCAGCCTGGAGGGGGAGATGATGAGCGGCGGCTTCCCTTTACATCTACTGCTATGGGAACCACTGTGACAGGGGCCACCAGCAGCAGCCAATAGAATCGCAGCATTGGTTCTAAGCCGAGCAGGAAAACGGCAGTTGGTGCCAGTCAGCGATCGCTCTTCTAGAGTTCAGATTGGCTCCTTATTGCTGTTACTAAAGCGACTTCAGGAACTTTGTTCTTCACCCAAAACCCGGATCTCCATCACCGACATCACCGTGATGGAGAATTCAGCGCCCGCCGTCCGTGAGGAGGGGTAAGAGCCAAACCTCATACATGGAGCTGCTGCTTTATGTTATCCCATATGGTGATGATTGGTCAATGCAGACTAATAGCTAATTATGTCAGCGGGTTAATCAGGATTATTAATAAGTCTGGGTAGTTTGGGAGGTAATTAATATGCAGATATTTGGGTTAGTGGATATATGTGGAGATATAATGGGGGTTATGAAGTAACTTGGAGGATTGTGAATAAATATGGCCTGCAGTTTGTGTTTATCAGGCTTTTCTATGTAATGTATTCTGTATTGTGCAGTTTATTTGTATTATTGTATATATTTGCACTTTCTGTGTTTTAGTATATGTATCTGTGATGAATTTATAGCAGTATTCTCACTATATGTGCAATATATATATATTAGGATGTACAGTATTTTTGCAGTTATTCCCTCACTTAGATGCTGTTTGGTTCCTCTTCTCTCTTATGTTTTTTTTCTATATTATGAATTAATAAATATTTTTCTTTACAATTATTTGTCATTCATTCCTTATTATTCAGTTGATCAGCCTTATATACCAGACTACTATGTATGTTACTATAATTCTGTGTACATGAAAAATGGATTTCTATTATAGACAGTTTGTACTTTACCACTATGATGAATTATTTATATGGCTTTAGGCCTCATTCACACAAGTGTGTTTATGTGTGTACAATTGTGCGCACAAAACCACGCATCTATTTAGAACCATTGGTTCCCTATGGTGTGTTCAGATGTCTGTGTTTTACAGGCGTGCAAACGCAGGTACCTGCAAAACATAGGACATGCGTGCCAAGGTCGGCGCTGCACATCAATATTCCCCGCAGGGAGTCCCCTTGTCATTGGACACTGTTAAAGCATTGTCACAGTGTCCAGTGACAAGGGGACCCCCCGCGGGTGGTAAAAAATCCCCTGTGACAGCTGTGGCAGAGGATCGCGATGTTCCCCCATTGCTTTCAATTGGGTCGCCGCTGCTGACGGCGGACCTATTGAGAGCGATGGACTGCCTGCAACCCCTGATTTTCAGGGTAAGGGCTCTAAATATAAGCCCTTCCCTGAAAATCTTCCCTGGTCTGTGTAAAAAATAAAAAATATATATATAATTACCTCTCCGCCACTGTTGGGGCTCAGGCGCGTCTAGCCGCTTGATCTCCCGGAAGTGTAGTGAAATTCTTTCAGCGGGGGGTTTAAAATCCCCGCCTGCTGAAAGAGCTGCATCTGATTGGCTCAGTGCTCAATCAATCACAGGCACTTGCGAGGAGGGGGAGACACAAGTATGAGCTGCATTCTTTTTCAGGGAAGGGCTTACCTCTCTGCCGCTGCAGTGACCCCCACAGGCATGAAGAACACATCTGCCACATGTGGCAGATGTTTCCTTCACCCCCACTAGTTAAAAGAATTCCCTGCCGCTACATCTGCCACATCTGTTGCAGATGCAGCAGAGGAATTCTTCAATTCTCAACCGCAGCTGTCACACATGACAGCTGCGGTAGAGAATCCTGCTCCCGGCATCTCCTTCAATGGCTTTTCAGGGAAGGGCTTCATAAGCCTTTCCCTGAAAAGCCATTTAAAAAAGTATATTAAAAAAAAAATCAATACTTACCTCCCTTTAGCTGCTGGGGCTCAGCCGTGACTTCTGGCGCTGTCCCCGACTCTGTAGTTCTGAGCTATCAGCAGCCGGGGATTTTAAATCCCCGCAGGGATTTTAAATTCCTGGCTGCTGATAGCTTAAAACAGCAGTGCAGAGCTGGGTACAGCGGCAGAAGTCGCCGATGAGCCCCGGCAGACGTCAATTGCTTTTCACGGAAGGGCTTCCTAAGCCCTTCCCTGAAAAGCCTGTTAAAATAGTGTAAAAAAAAAGAAATTAAAAAAAATACTCACCTGACGTGGCTCAGCGGCAGCCTCTGCCGCTGTCCCCGACTCTGTAGCTCTCAGCAGCTGGGGATTTAAAATCCCCGCCTGCTGTTAGCTCTTATTGTGATAGGCTGAGCGCTTCAGCCAATTACAATTAGAGCTACCAGCAGGCGGGCATTTAAAATCCCTGGCTGCTGATAGCTGAGAACTACAGAGCCCGGGACAGTGGCAGAAGTCGCCGCTGAGCCCCAGCCTGTGAGTATTTCTTTTTTCTTCTTTGTACACTTTTTTAAATGGCTTTTCAGGGAGGGGCTTATATAGCCCTTACCTGAAAAGCCATTGACGGCTGCCGGAGCTCAGCAGTGACTTCTGCCGATGTCCCAGCTCTGCACTGCTGTTTTGAGCTATCAGCAGCCGGGGATTTAAAATCCTCGCCTGCTGGAAGGTCTGATTGTGACTCAGCCAATCACAATCAGAGCTACCAGCAGGCAGGGATTTTAAATCCCCGGCTGCTGATAGCTCAGAAGTACAGAGCCGGGGACAGCGCCAGAAGTGAAGGTGAGTATTTTTTTATTTTTTTTAATACACTTTTTTAAATGGCTTTTCAGGAAAGGGCTTATGAAGCCCTTCCCTAAAAAGCGATTGAGGTGGATGCCGGCAGCAGAATTCTCTACCGCAGCTGTCAGTTATAGTTTTTATTTGTATAATTTTAGGGTACATATGGCTTTTTAAATCCCTTTTTGGGGGGTAAAATGAACAAAATCCACAATTTGCCTCCATTTTCGTTACAGCTTTTGTTGGGCAGGATTTATAGTGTGCTCAAATTATAGTACAGACCGCTGCAGACACAATGATACCACACATTTGGAGTTTTTCTAAAATGTTGAATTTTTTTATATAAATAGGGGAAAATGAGCAAAAAAGTTTTGAATTTTTTTTACACAATTTTTTTTTTTCATTTTTTACACTTTTATGTCCTTGTAGGGGATCTGATTCATAGCAGCTATGATCGCTATGAGAAGGCATTGCAAAACGTCTGTACTGCAATGCCTTATTGTTTGTTATAGCAATCATAGGCAATGGCATAGCAGGACGCAATGGCAACCTGTTGGCCCTCCCTGATTACATTGCAGGGGTCAGATGACGCCACAGAGGGAGCGCTCCCTCTGCGAACTCTTTACATGCTGTGAGCTACATAGATCACCGCATGTAAGGGGTTAACAGCGGGGGTCGCTATCCTTATGCACCCCCACTGTTGCTGCGGGAGGCCGGCTATCAGTAAAAGACGACTCCCACTACTGGATGGCGCAGGTTCACTTCTGATCCCACGCCATCCACATGACATAAGGTCATGTCATGTTGCATTAAAGGGGTTGTCCTGCGAAACAAAGTGGGGGTAAGCACTTCTGTATGGCCATATTAATGCACCTTGTAATATACATCGTGCATTAATTATGAGCCATACAGAAGTTATTCACTTACCTGTTCCGTTGCTAGCGTCCCCGTCTCCATGGTGCTGTCTAATTTTCAGCGTCTAATCGCCGGATTAGACGCGCTTGCGCAGTCCGGTCTTCTTCTTTTCTGAATGGGGCTGCTCGTGCCGGAGAGCGGCTCCTTGTAGCTCCGCCCCGTCACGTGCCGATTCCAGCCAATCAGGAGGCTGGAATCGGCAATGGACCGCACAGAAGCCCTGCGGTCCACCGAGGGTGAAGATCCCGGCGGCCATCTTCACCAGGTAAGTAAGAAGTAACTGGAGCGCGGGGATTCAGGCAAGCACTATCCGGTTTTCTTTTTTAACCCCTGCATCGGGTTTGTCTCGCGCCGAACGGGGGGGCTATTGAAAAAAAAAAAAAACCGTTTTGGCGCGGGACAACCCCTTTAAGTGCCCCGCAGCCAGGACATAACCTTACATCCTGTGGCGTTAAGGGGTTAAATGTTTCCTATCAGCGCTGATTCATTATTCACCAAAAGTGTTTGAAAGAGGGAAAAAAAGTAACTTTCTGGGAGAATAATCACGATTGCACCTGATCTATTTGGGAGAGCTGCATATTTCTCAGGGTTATATATATTGTATCTATGACTAAATACAGGGATATTTGGGTGACGAGGAATAAATATGGCGCTGGGATAATTTTTTTATTGTATTTACATCAATCTTTATTGACCTTTTCTATATTTCCTCTTTTCTGTGTAGAAGAGCCGATGTGACCTCCAGGTAAGCTATGAAATTATAGTGTTCAGTTACTATACAGGGAGGAACATATACACATAATGTAGTGACAGGTCTATAGGGACATATACACATAATGTAATGACAGGTCTATAGGGACATATACACATAATGTAATGACAGGTCTATAGGGACATATACACGTAATGTACTGACAGGTCTATAGGGGACATATACACATAATGTACTGACAGGTCTATAGGGACATATACACATGATGTACTGACAGGTCTATAAGGACATATACATATAATGTAATGACAGGTCTATAGGGACATATACACATAATGTACTGACAGGTCTATAGGGACATATACACATAATGTAATGACAGGTCTATAGGGACATATACACATAATGTACTGACAAGTCTATAGGGACATATACACATAATGTACTGACAGGTCTATAGGGACATATACACATAATGTAATGATAGGTCTATAGGGACATATGCATATAATGTAATGACAGGTCTATAGGGACATATACACATAATGTACTGACAGGTCTATAGGGACATATACACATAATGTACTGACAGGTCTATAGGGACATATACACATAATGTACTGACAGGTCTATAGGGACATATACACATAATGTACTGACAGGTCTATAAGGACATATACAAATAATGTAATGACAGGTCTATAGGGACATATACACATAATATAATGATAGGTCTATAGGGACATATACACATAATATACTAACAAGTCTATTGGGGCATATACACATAATGTACTGACAGGTCAGTAGGGACATATACACATAATGTACTGACAGGTCTATAGGGACATATACACATAATGTACTGACAGGTCTATAGGGACATATACACATAATATACTAACAAGTCTATTGGGACATATACACATAATGTACTGACAGGCCTATAGGGACATATGCACACAATGTACTGACAGGTCTATAGGGACATATACACATAATGTAGTGATGGGTCTATAGGGACATATGCACATAATGTACTGACAGGTCTATAGGGACATATACACATAATGTACTGACAGGTCTATAGGGACATATACACATAATGTACTGACAGGTCTATAGGGACATATACACATAATGTAATGACCGGTCTATAAGGACATATACAAATAATGTAATGACAGGTCTATAGGGACATATACACATAATATACTAACAAGTCTATTGGGACATATACACATAATGTACTGACAGGTCTATAGGGACATATACACATAATGTAATGATAGGTCTATAGGGACACATACACATAATGTACTGACAGGTCTATAGGGACATATACACATAATGTACTGACAGGTCTATAGGGACATATACACATAATGTCATGGCAGGTCTACAGGGGCATATACACATAATGTAATGACAGGTCTATAGGGACACATACACATAATGTACTGACAGGTCTATAGGGACATATACAAAGAATGTAATGACAGGTTTATAGGGATATATATACATAATGTACTGACAGGTCTATAGGGACATATACACATAATGTAATAACCGGTCTATAGGGACATATACACATAATGTAATGATTGGTCTATAGGGACATATACACATAATGTACTGACAGGTCTATAGGGACATATACACATAATGTAATGACAGGTCTATAGGGATATATATATAATGTACTGACAGGTTTATAGGGACATATACACCATATACACATAATGTACTGACAGGTCTATAGGGACATATACACATAATGTACTGACAGGTCTATAGGGACAGATACACATAATGTAATGACAGGTCTATAAGGACATATACACATAATGTACTGACAGATCTATAGGGACATATACACATAATGTAATG